>NC_083620.1:11713002-11804949 GCF_963584025.1 Labrus mixtus
TGTTTGGCCATGCTAGCATTTAGTGGGCTTGTGTGTTCTTTGGATGTGTGCATGTACATGTGTGTATGTGTGTTTGTTTGAAAGGATGCTCAATAATGTGTGACTTTGTGTTTTATTGTGGGCTTTTACTCGCCTAAAAAGCATATAGGGCTGGGCTTAGTCCCATTAGTGCCAGTGATTAGAGTGCCTGTCATGTCCGACTCAAAATGTGATCAAACTATGGTGTGCTACAAACTCACTTGGAAATTAGCCAGAAGATTCAGGCACATTACATTAAGGGTTCCTTTTTTATTTAAACAATGTCAGCAGCGGAATAAGGGAGCATTTTATATAGGGTTTTATATATTTTAATTTAAATCTAATATCAATACAGCCCTTCTTATTTGGTGACTTGTTGTCCAAATTGTCTAGATTCAAACCTAATTCAGAACACATTCAATACTGAATAATAGGGGATTATTAACGGTGACATTAAATCTACAGAGGGGTCTCTTAGTCATCCTTCAGTGTTTGCATTCATCTTAATAAAAGTTGTACTTTAATTTACTTTTAAAACCAAAGATAATGTTGTTTTGTGTGTTATTTTGCAATCTGTATTTGTGCTCTCAGAATGAAAGCTACACAATCGCTTATATTGTGCTTGTGTTTGAGATAAGAGCTTGTCAGTGTAGACAGCAAATTAAGTGCAATTGTGTGCCAAAACAAGCACCAGAAATGCACTCTGATCTGCATAAACACAACCACAGCTGCTCCACTCCAGTCACCTCGATGCGAGAGTGTTCTTTTGGAACGATAGAAACACTAAACAGGTGTGTGCACAACAAAAGCGCCACACCTGGCGGTTATGACATTGTGACTTCATTAGGGATCTTTGCTTGGCGGTGGCATTAAACAAAATTATTTCTACTTTTACAACTGGATAATTTGATTGTCAGTATACAATTCTACATAAGGACTTGGCAACATGTAACATAATGTATCTGCTTTGTTACATAGCTGCTTAAATACTTATGTCACCACGACATGCACATGACTGCTGATTTGTACATCAAAAGAAATGGAGAATACAGGACGGTAATGTTCAAAATCCTCTCCACATCACCTTTTTTGTTGCCTTTAGAGCTGCAGAAGTGTAACTGTTAAAGGTCACATATTATGCAAAATTCACATTATCATGTTTTTCTAAAACTAAAACCCTTTACACACATATGGACATCTCCTGAAAAACTCCGGAGATTAGGCTACCCGGAGGGGCTTTAGGCTATATGTGAACGCAAATGGCTAGGTCGGGAGAATCTCCGGAGCGGTCCTCCTGTAATTATCTAGATATTATCCAGAGTGCACACGGCTTAATATTTGTCCCTAGTTTGTCTATAAACCCCCCAATTATGAGAAAAGTCCATCTTCTCCATCTTTTGCCTGTTTCACTTTTCAGAAAATGTGTTCTCAAACTGGCCGTTTGGAGATTTTCCCTTCATCACATCACAAAGGGCAGTAACCCCTCCCCCAGGTGGAGGACACTCCCACAGCTAGGTGTTTGTTCTACCCTCTGAGTCTGCCTTCTCACTATTAACAATAGGTCATGGAGAAAGAAAGCCTAAGGCACATGCACCTCCAGAGAGGGACGTGGTCGGACACAGCTCATTTGCATTTAAAGCTACAGACACAGAAACAGCCTGTTCTGAGCAGGGCTGAAATAGAGGGGTTTAAAGGTGTGCTAAAATACAGGATCAGAGTAGATTATGGGCAAGAAACTTCCAAGACATGTTTTGAGGAGCTCTGAGACTTATTTAAACTGGTTGAAAAGGAGGAAAGTATGTGACCTTTAAAGTCTTTGTATATGGTAGTTATAACTTTCTGAAACTGGAGCTACTTGTAGGTTATTATAACAGTGATGTTCCTTTATTGTTGTGAAAACCCAAAACTGATATTACCTTGCTAACAACATCATGAATGCAGTATTTAAACTGAAAATTTTGTCAGAAGGAGAAATCATTGAAGTTATTATTTTTTCTTACTAACTCACAGTCAGACATATTTGTTGTGCTAATAGTTTGAAACGGTTAGCTTTTCAATCCTGCTAAGTACAATCCTGTCACATGATAATGAAATGGCCTCATTCTCCAGTTGTACTGCATTAATAACAATAATGGTGGGAAAGACAGAATGAGACAAGACATGCAATTAGCCCTTGAACTTACATGTGCTGCTGTAAAGGTGGTCAGCAGGTAGTGTTTACTCTCAATTGTGCCTGAGGAGAGAAAATAACAGTAAATTACATACAGGGTGAGCGAAAGTGAGTTAGGAAGGTTGCATTATTGAGTGAAAGAAACACTGCATAGTTGCATGAATAAACAACAAAAACTGTCTAATGAGTGACTGCTAGACTACATACTTTGACTGATCACACAGCATAACCTTGACTTATCAGCTGTCTCGTAAATGAGCGAATAATAGAATCAGGGGAGTTTGGGCACAGGACTGGTTAAAACGAATGAAGTTGAATGAATGAGAGGATAACTGATGAATGAGTGACTAATGCACAGTCTGACTGACAGCAAAGTGAAACCCTCTGAAGTGAAACTCAAACATGCAGGAACAGCAGATAATGCAGGTGAGCAGGAGAGGCAAAGCAAACAAGAAAGACACAGCGAGGCTCGGCTGCAGACAGGCAGGGAGACGCAGACGGGAGAAGCGAGCGAGCAGATAAAAGAGGAGTGATGGAGAGCGTATCTCCAGGCAGCGACACGGAGAATTACTGTAATACTTTCTGTCACTCCCCTTCTCTGTCATCCCTCGTTCTCTCTCTATCTCTCCTTTCCTCTCTTTGTCCCAACACAAACACGCCTTTCATAGAGGAGTGCATCTCTCTCAGAGGCACTTCAGAGGCCGATTCTGTTCATATCTCAGTGCGTGAGAGAGGCAGAGGGAGGGAGAGAGAGGGCGAGCGAGTGAGACAGTGGAGGAGGAGCTTTGATGTAGTTTTCTGTGTCTGTCTGATAAAATCAATGAAGAATTTCATATTCAGTGGATATAACTATGTGCTTTCTCTGAATGTACATGTTGAATGTTTAGGTTATACTGGGATACTAATCATTCATATGGATCTTAATTTCCTAAATTAAAATATCTCTACGGTAAATAAATGCAGATTCTGATGGATGGTTGATAGAAACACCAAGTATGATGGTGTCTTCTGTAAATAACAAAATGAAGACCCTATGTTTAATTGTTTTCATCTGCATGCCAATTTATGCACCAAAAGTTGGCAAAATGTGTGACCCTAAAGAGGTAAAAAATTATTTATCAATGGACTATTGCAGGGGCGTCATATATATGTGTGGGTGTCTTTTATACTCTTAGATGCTGTTTAGGTTCAAATCAACTTGTTCATGGCAATTAAAGAACTACTCCATGATCTGTGGTTTATTTAAAGCAGTGGTCCTCAACCGGTTGAGCCTCAGTACCCACCAACTACTCCTTTTAAATTGCGACCCAAATTTATTGTATTTTTCAATCAATCAGATTTATTTTAATAAAAATTGTGCAGTTAGGACCTCAGACGTAAGCGTGACAGAACAAAGAACCTCAGTGAAACAAACTTGTTTAAAAAAGTGTTTGATAGACTTTTTGACAGCATTTTCTTCCCGGCACACAATCGTGACCCGCTGAAAATGGCTCTGCGACCCACTTTTGGGTCCCGACCCACCAGTTGAGAACCACTGGTTTAAAGGTTGTTAGCGTCTTAGCTTCTTTGTTTTCCATTCTGAGATTTTTTAGGGAGGTTCTTCCTTTTTGATTTTCAAATGAACAAAAAAAATCTACAGCTAAGCTAGCAGCTTTGTTAGGCTGTACTGTCACAGATCTTCAGGCACCTTTCTCTTCTAAACCTCAAAGATCCATGGAGGTGTATGTGTAGCGTGCTAGCATGCTCTTATGAATTTTGTATGCTATTATTTGCGATAAGCAAATCACATCTGTTATTAGTGAAAGTGACATTGGTTTTAGTAGGGATTTTCAAAAACCCAAATGCTGAACACATTTTTAAAGAAAGAATTTGCTCTGACTCTCAGTCAAGACTGTCGACAATGAGTAAGAAGTGTGAGTCCCGCTGGCTGTGTTGTTGTCGGAACCGTGTTTACATGGAGGGGACGACTAGCTCCTCCCCTTGTGTATAAAAGCTGTTTGAGTCTAGGACTACAGAAAAGAAGAATGACATTCTCATTGCTTATTTGAATGTCACGTAATCATTTTTAGATCATTCTGTGTAAATTTACATGCAATGCAAAGCTACTTGCTAACTAAAGTGTGCTGGCATTAGCCCGCTAACAAAACAACTTTGGTCCACGGGCAATTACAGCTTGAGCCAAGGACAATGTTGTCCACCGCTTGCGCTTGAATACTTCATATGAAAGCAAGGGGAGGGGGGTTGGCGGTGTGTGGCTGGAGGAGGGTGGAGGCTTATGGCAAACATCTACTGGATCAAATGTCGCACATTCTTCCTTTAAAAAAGACCAAACGATGCACTCGATGTAAAGCTTGGGGTTTATCTTAAATAATTTTATGTGGAAACATAATTGCCATCATTCAAATATTGGTTTTGATTGTTGAGATTAGAAAGTGGTTCACCAACAGACCAGACAGTTTAACATTGCAAGGCTAGCAAGGCTAACTATGCTATCTACCATCGATGGTTTTCATGGAGAAATAAACCTATCCCAGCTAACAGATATTTCCTAGACTATAGCTCTTCCAACAAATGGTGAATTTCATGTAATAATCAGTGCCTAAGAACACATGTTAAAGCATTAACTTTCTTAACATTACATGAAGAACCTTCATTTTGGTGTGTGTGTGTGTTTTGGATGTTCATATGACCCTACACTTACCTATTCCTTCCCCATCGTCCCAGAAGAGCGATCCTTGAGCAGTTCCGCTGTCGCTCAGGGCGACGATCAGTCCTAGAGGAGTCTTCCGACTGAAACAGGAGGGGTAAAGAGGGTTATAGCAGATTGCTAAAGGACAACATCTATTTATACCCGCTGCTGAGGACAAATACATTAACATTCCTGCTGGGAGCATCCACCTGATCTCACTGCTACAGGAACACTCATCACCCTCTAACTGTCTTTCTCTCTCATTCTCACTTTGTCTTTCTTTAACACCCACACACTTACAACCATAGGTGACGTTCGTTTGGATTGGAGTTGGTGACACATGGCAACCTACCTCTGCTGAAGCTTTGAGGCACAAAAGGCAGACAACAAAAACTTGAAAACACAGGATTCTGTCCTGTGGCTGTTAGGATTTGTCAGTCAAATGTGTGTACACTTACCTTTGAAATGTATTTCTTATTCCTTTCTGGCAGGGTATAATGTATCCCCCTCTGATATGAAGGTTAATATGATCCAAAGGTGTGGGCATCCTGACCACTTGACCCCGCACTCCCACATATTTGCCCTGATGAAAGCAAAGATAATTAAAACAGGATAGCAATAATACTGGGTCATTTGACTTTGATTCTTTTCATTCAACAATTCCTTTGTGAGATATTGGCATTTTAGGGTGGTAAATCACAAAGCACGCAGTAAAAAATGTGACATCTATAAAGGCTGCGTCTGAGACATTTCAGTGATTTATTACACACCCAAAGAGTTCTTTGCAAACTTCTTTTTTTTAAATCCAGTATTTTCCACTCTGCTCTTGGACCTTCCTCGAACAGCTTGCACCTTTTTGTGTGCTGAAGAGACAAGTTAAATGGAGGTAACCACTCCTCTCAACCTTCCCTTGCCAACATTTATACTGTTGTGTCTTGTGTTTTGTTTGGCTTTATGATGCTGTCAGACAGATGGGGAGTCCCTTAGCTAGAAAGAGATAAAGCAGTTGGATGGTTGTTTTTGTTAGCGGGACACCTTCTGCAGTTGTGGAGCTTCAGGTCATTATTACTGATGCCAAAAACGTTGTTAAAAAATGTTGTTAATATTTTCATTTCAGTCCTTGTTGTAGTTTTGGTTTTATCATCTAAAGCCTGCCTGCAATTGTTTTTATTAGAATAAATCCCCAACATAAAGCATATTTTAGCTAATCTAATTCAATGCTTTGAATCATCAAAAATAATGCACTTAATGAAGCTTTTTATTGACTACAAACAATGTCTATGAATGTTCGAAACAAGAGTCACCCCCCGGCGTTGAAAAATAAAGTCAATTTGAAAGTAAAAAAACTTCATTTCTTCAAGTGTCCACTTCAGGCTGGCTCCAAAGGCCATGGATTCCTTATTTAACCCCATGTTAGAATGCCAATATTCACGGTAAAAATAATGTATACAGCCTGATACACAGAACTTTAAAAGTCTCAATAGATATTTACTTTATTGGTAATAAAAATGACCAGTTGGATTTTTGTTTTATTTCCAATATGGCCACCGCCATTGTTGTGCTTTAAAACTACTGTCACTGACATACATCCATGTTTTATACAATATATGTTTCTATCAGCAAGTCTAATTATGTTACTCTTTCAATAATATGAAACTGTATGACTCTTATTGCTTTTGGGTTGAATGTGTAGGAACAATACCATTTTGTTTGATACATATCTGACTGAAACAAGTTATCCTGAGAGAAAACAATAATATTCACCTAAGATAAGTTATACTGCATTAAAAAAAAAGATTGATTTTTTATTAATTATTATTCTTTAAGAGATTTTAACAATATCAAAATAAGTTATTTTACAATCCCTTAATTAGTTTTTTATATCCAACCTGTTAACGTATGTCATTCATTTTGTTGCTGAAACAAATAACTAAGAACATAGGAGCATTTGTGAGGCACTTTTGTTTCCAGGTGTTCTTTGATGGTTATGGACATGGACTCACCGTGTGGTAGTCATACCAGCGTGCATCAGGAACATAGCCATCCACATGTCTGGCTCCCTGTTGATTACAAAGTCAGTCATCAAAAATGAAAAAGTCAAATCAATGACATGAAGAAAAAAAGGGACGATGAAATGGATTCATAACTATCCTTGACCTTACTGCCAGTTGCATCTGCGACATGTTTAGAATGATAGCGTTTAGAGGTAAAATGAAATGTGTGTGTGTTTACCTGGTCGAGGGCAGGAGAGATAAGCAGGGCAGGTCCCCACAGGAACTGCTTGTAGATATCCCATGTGGTTTTATCCTTCACAAACCTACAACACATCAGGAGAGACACGGTTAAGTCTAATTGAAAATGTGTTACTGACACTGACACCCTCTCCTGTGTCTTCAGCATAGACGACAATTCAAGTAGTCATTGAGAATTCAGTGGTTTGAAGATGCAGCCACACTCACCCTGCCAGCTACTTAAATACCATCTGTGACTTTATAAGACTCTCAATGAATAAATATGTCTTCTTTTGCATTCAGTGGCACATATTTATATCTTGGAGCTGCCAAGTTTAGCCAAAGTAATCTGTGGTTGGCCTCCAGTCTCGGGAGACAAGTGCCTTGCCCAAGGGCTTTTTTTTTTCTTTGTAATGCAGCAGCTATGCCAGGGTAGACATTTCGAATTTTCCATTGCTTGTGAAATAATTCAAATTGAGCAAATAAATGTTTTCTCACATTAAACCGCTAACAGCTGTTGCTAAAAAGGGCTGCTTTAATGGTAACATTTTGACAACTTGCTGGAAATGAGTTGGGTATTTAAAGAGAGATGCTGCAAATGTGCTGATGCAATTAAATGAAAGCAATACCTATTTGTCTAGAAGCCTCCACATGAGATTTTCCGCATACTAATGAGAATCAATGTAGTATAAAATCAGTGTATCCCTCCAGGAAATCAAAAGGAAAAAAAAACAGTCTGGTAATAGATAAATGATTTGATTAAATGATTACATATAAAGCTTGGAACATGATGTTAGGATAAGAGATAAGCCATGTGTGTGTTCTGTGTGTGTCTTTACTCGTGCAGGAGTGGTCTGACTACTGTGTTTCCCTTGGTGTGAGCCTCAAACATCAGTGTGTAGAGGTAAGGCAGCAGGTTGTAACGGATTTCCAGCACTTTCTTGGACGCCATTGCGAAGGTGGAACCCCAAGCAACAGGATCTTGTCTCTGATGGGAAAGAATATGGGAGAAATTATAATGTTAATGCCAAAAACATTATTTTTTTTTAAAGGCTTGAATAGCAACCGTTGTCCACATATTTTAGTCATTAGGTTACGTTTAATTTTGGCTCCAACTAGTTGGTTAAAGGGCTGTCTCTTGTGGGTTTTTAATGGCTCCAGGTTAGTCCAGGGTTTACATTTGCACTAAATGACACCATAAAGTTCATATAACAATAGTGTGCTAAAAGTCAGAGGCTCAAGCTGCTTGTCTGAAAAAAATAAGCATCCTCAGAAGTTAAATGTAAAACAAAGTGACGGTATCATTCTTGAACTGTAATGTGGCGGCTGAGGCTCAGTTGGTGGAGTCAGTCGTCTCTCAACCAGAAGGTCGGGTGTTCAATCCCCAGCTCCTGCAGCCACATGTCCAATCTGTACATGGGCAAGACACTTAATCCCCAAATGCTCCCACTGCTTCACTGGTTAAGTGTGAATGTGTATCAATGGGATAGCTTACTTCAGATAGTCACTTTACATAGCAGCCTCTGCCTTCAGTGTGTGAATGGGTAGAGATTACATGCGGTGTAAAAGCGCTTTGAGAAGTGAGAAGCCAAAAGCACGATTTACCATGTAATGTAGGGCTGAGCTGTAATAGCTTCATGTGTCACAAAAAAACCATATCACTCTGTAATTGAGTTCTAACAGAAATTAATTCATCATACATGATAGATGACTTTTTAAAATTGATAAAATGATTGATATCAGTGGTCTGAGTTGGTCGTGTAAACTTCTCCAAATACAATTTAGAGCACACTAAAGTTATCCTTAACTCTCTGTGAACTGTGCTTACAGCTACAGATGCACTTTACCTATCAGGTCATTTATTTTTGAAAGGCTAAAAATCTGGTCTTTGCTATAAGCAAAATATCAATTTGCCGTGGAAAGGTGCAGTGCACTTGTTATAAATTTGAAATTACAAATGTTTCATGTATTTATTTTTTTCTTCATATCAGTAAGGGTTTTGAGCAATATTCCCTGAATTATTCATTTGAACAGGTTATCCTCTATCCTAGTAGATAGGTTGCTTGGAATTGTTTGAGGGGATGCGGAACTAAAAAGCCCAAATTCATGAACTGTATCCACGGGCTGGGATGGCTTACACATAGGAAGAGACAAGTGTGTAGTGTTTGAGTGAACAGATTCACTGTTTCAGAAGATATACATTTCAAAAGCCCTGTCTGTGGTTCATTTCCCTCCACTACAAGTTCAGAGAATTTCAGACATGCAGGGAAGAAGTCAGTCAAGTATGAATGCATTACGTTTAGACCTGTCTGTGAATAAACGTACATTTGCACACAGCTGCATTTTTCTTATCTTGGCAGCGTGTCTGCGCTGTTGACTCTTTCCTATCTGGATTTCAACAACATGCTGAAAATGAATAACTTTGAAACTGAGGACAGGCATGAAGACAAAAAGTGACAGCAACACTAGCGAGTTTGTAGCATGCCAGAGGTATTCAAATGGCCCGTGTGCTGTATTTATACTGATGGATGATGCCATAAACTCCTCTTTCACACACTGTTCTGACATTAATTTTAATTAGCAAAAAGTGTTACATCCCTTTGAGGGACAAGGGCAGAAAAAGAGGACATGGTGTCCTGTCATTCTCTAGATATGGGCCAATCTAAATGAATGAGCTCATTTTCTGAAACTGTGGTGAAAACAGCAATCAGTCTGGTCGTGTGTACGCACACAAACATCCACATAGGCACTGCGGATCATGAATATTTTCATTTGAAGCGTGTCATCACCATATGCCCCTCCCTATGATGCTGAGTATGTGTGTGTGTGTGTGTGTATTTCGGGGTATAGTGCATTTGCATATGATTGTGTGTGTATGTGGTTGTGTTTTGGGTAAACTTCCGCAGTACTGCAAGTCAATGAACCTCCTTTTTTTGTGTTATTTTTCAAAAGAGACCACAAGATATAATCATGGAAACAGTCACAAAAACCAATGAAAGAAATGTTCTTCACAGCTGCAGTTGCACTTCAGTTTAACTGGGTCAGAATTGATCATAGTTATTAACTGTAGCCCAATGGTTACTAAGTGCAGGCCTAACAGCACATGATTGAATACTGAACATTGCCATTATCTTATGACCTGAGGAGTTTACCAGATTATCATTTAATTTTCTGAGGAAATGTACAAGTTGTAATTATCTGAAAACCAAGGAGTTCTTCTATCTTCCTCCCTTTTTTTTTTTTAGTTACCCCTTCTTTCGCACCTTCACGGCTCACAATCAGATGTGTTCACCGGGAAGTAATTACCGTGGTAAGTTGTGAAAGTTGACCGGAGTGTATGATATATAAAGAGAGTGGGAGTGAACAAATGAATCTCAATGAGTGAGTATGAGCCTGCTTTACGCTCACATTGAGAGTGAGGACAGTTCATTTAAAGAACAAACACTTAATGGTGATGGCACACAGTTAAGGACCCAGTATCAGAAAAGTCCAGACACAATTTTGTGCTGGTTTTGGGCAGTGTTGCTGCTAAGTCATTGAGCAAGATTTATCTTGACTTCTAGTTTGATTCATTTGAAACATGTTTGGAAAAGGTATGTCATCAACCATGTGTGTCAATGTGTGCCATATGCTGCACAAAGCACTTTTTACACTGCATGTCACACCTACCCTCACACTGATGGTAGAGGCTTCTTTGTAATGAAACAGGAGCTGGGGATCCTTCCAGTTGAGAGACAATGTCTCTAGCATCTGAGCCACAACTGCCCCTTTATTGGACAACAACTGAAAATGGAATTTTTCCTGTCTGCCATAAATGGTTAATGCCATTTTTCATACACCTAGAAACTACTCTAATAATCAGCATTCTTCTTTTAGGCGTCTGTGGCTCAGTTGGTAGAGTCAGTCGTCTCTTCATCTGGAAGGTGGGGGGTTCAATTTCCAGCTCCTTCAGCCACATGTCCGATGTTTCTTTGGGCAAGACACTTAACCCTACGTGGCTCCCGTTGCTCGTCAGCTGTGTATAAATGTGTATGCATGGGATTAGTTACTTCTGATGGCCACAAATAGCAACCTCTACCATCAGTGTGTGAATGGATGTGAATGGGTAGGTGTGACCTGTAGTGTAAAAGTGCTTTGAGTGGTCAGAAGACTAGAAAAGCGCTATACAAACTCAAGTCCATTTACCATTTACCATTCTGCCTTCTCCCCTAATTGTTTCCTCTTGGAAATGTAAAACAATGTAATCTCTCAGTATCACTTTTTTTTATCCTGGAGGGTTTACATCTTTTAGCTTAGCTATATCATGGGAACTTTTGACTAAAGCATTTTGTAGCGTCTTGTAAAAATGTAAAACTCCCAACAGAATAATGTCCCCAAAACCAACTCTATACTTTTAAACATTCCTTCCAACAAATCTTGCATGACTTGACAGTTCTACCACTGTCTGTCAGGCCCTCCAGGTAGACTTTTCATCAGCGGAAAAACCGGAGGAGGGATTGATGAAGATGTGCGAGCGGGGAGCGCTGAAGACGGAGAAGCAGACACAGAATCCATCTTGTGAATCCGCCTAATTTATTGGCACATTTACGGTGGCGAAAAAAGGCCTTGTGACACTCACTGATTGCAGTCAGATATGTATGTGCATGCACACTGGCACGCGCAGGCTTGCAGGAAAAACGAGGTTATCTGCCAATGTCAGCCCTTCTCATCTTTTCCATCTTCTACTCGGGTTTTCTCTTCATTTATCCTTCTGAAATCTACTCCCTCGCCCGATCTCATAAACCTTTGAGCTTCTGTTTTGCATTGCAGGGCTAATATCATAAAACAGGAAATGTGTTTGGATGAAAAATATGCTCCTTTGGGTGAGGAACAATATAAGTGAATAAGACTACTCTGCTGAACCAGCTTTTGGTGGAGGAAATATCTTTTTGTTTAATTAATTTTGCACTGTTCAGATTTTAATGTAGACACTGCAGTATATTGCTGTGGCAGTGAAATTGTCTCAAGGTCAACACAGAGAGTTGTCTGAGGGCAAAGAGACACTAGGCATGACGGAGCTCTGGGAATGACTCTGCAAAAACTCTCCCCTTTTCTTTCTCTCTCTCTCTTTCTCTCTCTCTCTCTCTCTTTCTCTCTCTCTCTCTCCACTGTCTCTGACCTTGTGCACCTTCCATTCTAGTTCGGGGTGTTAATACTTTGGTGTCAAACGCCTTGTTAAGCAGACTGGAGTTTACAGTCACTAACTGTCAGATGATTGGGGAATTTCATATGGCCGACTGGAAAAATAACACAGTTTTTACAGTAGACTACACAAATAGCTGACCTTGATTCCCCTCTCTCCCATCCTTCAGACCTCTTGTGTATTCCATAACTCTCTCACATTACTTTCCTGACTTGCACACAGGTGTTTCAAACATTGGTAAATTGGTTATTTAGCCTTGTCCCAGCTCTTACGTACTTATGATCACTGTGTCACTTGTGTTTGATTTGCTAAATGGGCATCTTGTTTAATTCTCCACCAATTGTCTGCATCATAATTCTTTCCTTTTTCTTTCATTTAATCGCCCCAATGAACTTCTCTCCTTGAACTGTATTTTCTTTTCAATATTTCTCTTGTCGGTCTTTCTCTCGTCTTTCTCTTCTATTTTGTATGAGTATCTTTACATTTCTCTTGCGAGTTCCCCCTTCCATCCTGGTGACTTTTCAGATCCCCGACTTTTCCTTTGCATCTCAAACTGTCATTCTGAACCACCCTCACCCGCCCTGTGTGTGTTTTTTTCTGTCAATTCCCCCCAATGTTTAACCACCCATTTGAAAGCCATTATTAAATTATTGGAATCATGGTGTGTCTGTGTCTGTGTGTGTGTGTGTGTGTGTGTGTGTGTGTGTGTGTGTTGGCGGTTGTTAGGTGCTGTGCATTGGTGCCCAGATCACCTTGAGAATTCAATTATATCCCCACTCCATGCGTTTAAACACACACACACACACACACACACACACACACACACACACACACACACACACACACACACACACATTTGTGTCGTGTCTAGTATTGCAGACTCTAGTGCAGCGAAGGTTCGCCCGGTGGGATCGATCTCCGGACTGGCATTATTGGATTTCTCAGATGTGTTCCAATGCTGGAAAAGGTCACCGCTGGAATGAATGCCACCAACACTACAGCAGCTAACAGGTCTATCTTTTTGTGTTTGTGTATATCAGACACAGATCGGAGAGAGGCAGGTAGAGAAGGCAGCTTACTGATTTTTTTTTTTTCAAACACTAGGACACTAAGTAAATGTATTTCCTTTGTAGCCACAGAACATGCTACATTAAGCAATATAGGGCATCTATTTAGCTTCAATCAGGCCAAGCTTGATGTCAATTGAAAGTACAATATGTAGAATTGTAAGAGAATTTTACACTAGAATATTTAGATTAATAAAAAATGTTAGATTTTTTTTGTTGAGTTATTACATTACTACAATTACTAAATATTTAAAAGGTTATCAAACGCAATCCATTAAATTATCTATGTAATGGGGCGTGTCTTGTTGTGACAGCCGCCATGACAGACACAAAATGTTTATTGTTGCTGTGGAAACGCTTGATGTTACGTCAAAGACCCCTACATAAGCAAGTACGAACTGCTACTGCTGCTGTGATAAAAATGTGTAAACAAAACCTGGATACATTAAATAGTCAGTAAACATTACATCACGCCAACCTATCAATCAGGTCAGTTACGCCCCTAACTATGTCGAACATGTATCGTTCATAAAATCTAAACAGATGCGTTATAAAAAAAAAAAATCACCCCCTGTACAGTGTGTTGGTCGAGACATGGACTAATCATTCCAATATTTGTACCAGGCTGTAAACGTGTTAATTTCTGCTGTGAAAACTGGCATTTTTGAACGGGTGTGTATGTGACTTCCGGGCCTCTTGGAGCCAGCCTCAAGCGGACCCTCGACAAACTGCAGGATTTTGCATTACCGCTGTGGCTTCATTTTTAAACACTGGAGGTTGCCACTTGGGGTTGGAGTAGCAGAGATAATCACTCCCATGATTCCTCGCCAGCCTCAACATCATCTTTTGTGATTCTTTTATTGAAAGCCCCCCCGGCGGCAGAATTGACATATTGTGTGTTTAAGACCCAAGGAAACAATACTCAAACCTTTTTAAAGTATTGTCTCCTCCATTTCTGTATGTGAATACAAATATGTATTTCTGGATGCAACAATTGTACAGATTTTAAATTAAGTCATTCTCTTGCTTAAATGCAACAGATTTCTTAGAATTTACCGTATACTTCCTCTTCATGGGATCAAATGGTTCATTCACATTGAATAACATTTACTTCAAACATAGAAAACTCTTATAGAAAAAAAACATCTTTATTCAAAATATCATGTATTCTATTCTTTGGTATATTTGATTATAGGGTTAGATGTCTGATCTTTTAGGGAGAATAAAACACAATGTCACCTATATAAAGTGAATTCCTTTGATCCTCTGTTTTCTTGTTTATTATTCTTTAACCAATTCCAGTTTTAAAATGGTACGGTAGTAAAAGGGGAGATCATTTCTATCTTTATTTTGATCTGAGGTTATACTGGAACCTTCTGAGGAAGTCAGAAATCTGATGCTTGCAGCCAGTTTTGTATGTTGCTTCTGTGTTCTGAGGAATGACAGAAGCAAGAATGTTCTTTGACCTGTGGGTGCACCTGAAGCGATTTCCTGGAAATATCCAGTACGCATGAATGAACAAAAGACACTGTGGAATTTTTTCATGAAGCAGAGTTTGCCCTCTGCATTAAACAAAAATATCTACAACGAAGAGCAAAAAAGGAATTTAAGTTGATTTACCCTCAGTCCGTCACCATGTGTGTTTTATTTTTTCTCAGTTTTGAATCCACTCACCGGGAAACCCTTGCCATTGTGGTTGCGTGCATATGGATAGAAGGCACCCAGCTGCATCCAGCGCAGACACATCTCATACTCAGCTGGGTTAAAGAAGCCACAGATGTCTGCCCCAGTCTGGAAAAAAAAGGGATATGCAAAGAGTGTGTGTGAGACACAGAGCCAACAGAATAGAAAAATGGTGGCTTCATTACATCTTGCTGGGAATTAGGACACTGTCACACTACTTTTGTAGCAGGGATCAAGTTTCGGAAGTGTCCTTGAGCATGACACTGCAAGAGTGAGGGATGCTTATCTGACCCTGTGGCTGCACTCAGGGCATTGAAATGGTTTAAAATACAAGGATCGATACAGTGTTTTATTAGCAGGCTGAGGAGAAGAAACATGGCAGTATGTGAATGAGGATGAGATGACATAAAAAAGACGTCGAGGCAAACAAGCCAAGACACTTCAGAAGTTACATTAATAACTACTCAATTAACAAGACTCTCTTTTCGATCACGATACACTTCTGCTGGGCCTCTTGGTTGGGTCGGGGCTTGTAATGACATGCCTCACATTGTATCTCAAGATGTCCTTTGATCAAAGGGTCTTACAAACAAAATAACATCACTCAGACTGCTGTAATCTACTTAGCGAGGACAAGGTCACATCAATAAGATTATGCGTCGTCAAAACCGAGATCAGATGATGTTACTTACGTAAGGGATGCCAAACAGACTGAACTCCATCATGCCTGCAGAACAAAAGGGAGATTGGGTGTCATGCCAGATTAAAGATTCCTTTCTAAATGACATTTGGTTGGCATGACCCTTATCGTGTGAGATTACTGGTCTCAGTGCAGACTGCCATCATGAAACATCAGAATCCAGTTGTATTTCATATTTATCTGTGCAGTAAGTGTGTATATCTACCTATAATGGATTTGTAAAGCTGGTCCCAGCCGGCATAGTTGTCTCCAAGCCAGTGTCCGGCCCATTTGCCGCTGGAGGGGTAAGTGGACCTGGTCACCACAATGCCTCTTTTACCCGTCACATCCAGCACGGCGCTGCACACGCAAGAGTGAATCGGGGATTTATGATGCATATAGAAACAACACAAAGGCGTACACAAACTAGCAACCAGTAGAATGTAAAAAGTATATCCCCTCCCTTAAATTAAGTGCATTCAATATAGAAGTGGACAAGCTGATCAATTGGGATTGTTAAATTCAGCCCGGTGCTAAAATGAAACAATTCCTAAGACAAAGCACCTAGGCACGAGGCCCAAAGGTGCTAAGCGTTCACAGGCTTTTCTGTTAGCTCAACTCTGCAATCTGTCCTCCCTGCGGTGAGTGGAAAATTCCCCCGCAAGGACCAATGTACTCCAACATTGGTGATTATTTATTTAAAGTTTTGATGAGGCTGTATTTCTGTGGATAGCTGAAATGTATCTGTTCTGTATTCCCTGTAGCTATATTTTACTCCCCAAATGCATTTGCAATAATAGTTCCTGCGCTTCCTGTTCTCTTTCCTCTTCACCAACATCTAATTTGACTGTGTTCTAAAAATGTAGGGCTGCGATTATCATGCTAATTAGTTTTTGTATTGCCTCCTGAACCAGACTAAATTTGGACAAACTAATTTCTTTAGGATCATGCACATCTGCCTGATTACAACTCTTATTCAATGTCCTTTTTTTTACACCAAAAACCTCTACATCTGTGTTGGTTCATATGAATTTTGTTTCTATTTGTGCATGTTAAAATAAAGAGAATACCTGCCCTTTTGATGGTGATATAATTATTTCTTTGAGTATAAAATTCCAGTATCTAAAGTCTAGACTTTTTCAAAAATGCTGAGCAGGACAGCATAAACAACATACATAATCACTTACTCATATGTGGGCTTGGTGTGTGACCAGCCGTAGAGGTTGTGGACGTCATAGTGTCTGACTCTCTTTCCATCACTGAGAATCTGCTCGCTGTTCATGCACAGAGTCTTGTGCTTTAAGCCAAGATGTTTAGACTCCAGGGCTTTTGGACAAAAGCACAATAAACAGTCACAATGAATTATTTTAAAGCACACTCCTACTGTTGCTTTATAATACAATGAGGAGGACAAACAAGAGGAATGGTGTGATTGTGTCTTACGTGGCATATATGGAGGGAACTCCAGGAGTTGATTGCCAAGGCACTTCTCTCCCACTGTGCCATGGACAAAACTGGCAGGCTCATTCATGTCCTACAGACAAAGACAAAGAATAGGTGATGTAAGCCTGGCAACGAGGAAAAAAAGTTCACCTTTATGGAATCATTTGCATTTGGTTCACTCACAATCCAGAGGCCATCAAATTTTGTGACATTATGATAGAAATCCTTGATCTCTCTGTGCCACCACTCTGCTGTTGTATTGCGGAAGAAGTCGGGGAATGCGGTGTATGCCCTGTATTTCTAGGGATGGGAAGGTAAAAAAAAAAAGAAAAGTCAACAACCTTAACAAGACCAAAAGATGCCACAAATAAATGTATTCTCTTCTCTTCTCTTCTTTAATGATGACATGTTAGTCAATGCAGATTCTGTCTGTGCACAGTTGTAATTGGGAATACTTTCTGATATGTAATGGTATATGGTTATTACGGAAAATTATTTTACCTCTACTTGGCTATCCCAGTCCAGAGATTCATCCACTGTGATATTGGGAAAATCTGGCCAGACCTGCAAAAACATAGAAAGGATCATACCAGCAAAAGTGATATTTTGCCTTCTTCTTATTTTGAGTCAATTCAATTTCGTCAATTTCTTTAAATGTATTTTTACACCATTCCCCAATATTTATGCCCTCTTACCTTCCCCCACACAATGTCATTACTGAGCTCTTTGGGCCATTTGATGAAGACATCCGCAGCTTGACCTCTCTCAAAGGCAGGGTAATCTGTCTCATTGCCCGAGATGGCTGGATCCTGGAATATTCAACAACATCCTCTGCTATAATCGTCTACTACATGTATAGTAGTAAAAAGTGGCAGTGATATAACATTCTGTCTGTGTCATATTTTGCTCGCATTGGTTTTCGGCCATGGAGTACCAAATCACGTCAGTATGAATAGTTTATGGTAAAGTAGCATTACCAGAATGAAGATGAACCTCATGCCTTCTTTCCTCATGGTGTCAACCAGGGCAGGAAGTCCTTCAAACTCCGGGTCCAGGACAAAGTCAAGCTGGCGGTCCAAGTAGTCAATGTCTGCATACTGCACATCCTACAGCAGACATGTTAAATCCTTAATTAAGACTTTTTTTTAATTATCAAGACCAGAAGCAAACATAATTTAACCCACACGTTTAAGTGGGACAGACAGAAATATATACTTGTATAGGTCCTCTATTTGTGCTATCCCTCCTATTTGTTAGCTTGTAAAGCTAGCTGATTTGTAGCCTTGGTAAGTAGATTTCATTTGTGTCAGTAATACAGGAAACTTTTTGGCTGGCATCAGCTCCTTGCAGTTATGGGTTCTGTAAACACCATTCATTTGATTATTGTTGGATATTCTTATGTTCTATGCTGCATGATGCTTTGTGGAGACTCTGTTTCCACATGAAGCATAGTGCCATGGTCAGATATTTAACTTTGTCTCGAGCTTTGACTCAACATGAAGCTCAGATTTCCCTGTCAGAGAGCTGTATTGTTTTGTACAACTGGAAATGTCTAGAGGCTGCAAAACAATGGAATGGATCTAAAATGGAATTATAGGTCACATTGCATCTGCTTTAAGTGGATGTATCCAGTGTAATCCTTGAAGTCATGTCTCCGTTTTGCTTCATCCCAATAACTTCCTTTATTTGATTTTGATTCATGCAGTTACTGTCCGCATACAACAAATCACATTATTATGAATATGGGCAGATACTGGAAAAAGCAAAGTCCATTCCACTGAGTGCATCAAAAGAACATTAACTCTTTCCCCGCCATTGACGAAGAGCTTTCAGATATTTGTTCAAACTAATTAAAGCAAAATAGCAATAAATACATGAAGAAAACATTGGATGTGTAAGCAGTACCAACATTGATTCCAGTAATATGTGTTATGTTGTCACATCTGTGAATTTTGACAAACTTTTCACAAAATGATAATTTCAACAGACAGTTACAAATGGATCTATTTGTTCCAGAGAGTTATTTGACAGTTGAGATTTGAATATGTGATGTCATGAAATGTGTCATAGACCTTTAATTTAAATGGGAAAACTTAAGGTGTAACAGTAAACAAAAAGTAAAAAATTATTCATCTTGAGTCCTGACATTTAAAAAAAAGTCTGGGAACTTACATAGGGTATACCCGCTGCCACCATATCTCTGTATAGATCTGCAATCTCTTGGTCATTGGCGTAACCATAGCGACAAAGCTGGAACCCAAGGGACCAATAGGCAGGTAAAACAGGTCGTCCAATCAGCTGTTAAGAAGAAAAACAAACAAGGAAGTCAAAACAGTTCAGCATAGAAAAAAGTTGTTCTGCCAGAAAACGGGACAGCGTCCATAAAGTGTTTGTTTGATTGTGTGTGTGTGTGTGTGTGTGTGTGTGTGTGTGTGTTTAGATAGGCTAAATGAGAGAGCGCAATGAAGCGAGGAACTCCCAGCTGCTGCAGTCCATCAACAGCGGCCCAGGGCCAGACACAAAACACACACGAATGCATGCAGTTGCACACACAAACAGATCAAAAGTCCGAGGAAACTTACCGCAGTGTACTGTTGCACCACAACCTCAGGCGTGGGTCCGAGGACCATGTAGAAATCCAGGATGCCTCCCAGAGTCCTGTATGTTAAGGCTGGAGTAGGCTGGAAAGTCACATCTGGAAAATATGATGTTTATGTCACTCAGTGGTTTATATGTAGGTGGTGTGTGTATGTGTACTGGGAGGGAGGGAAACATGGGCTTAAACATTTGTTTCTCCCCAACACATATTTAATATGAGCTCTATTTATCTGGTTGCAGTCAATACAAAACAAAAAAAAATTATAAAAAAAAAAAACAGCAAAATATGACCAAAGCACTTCTGACACTTTATTGTTCATCTGGTAGTGAAATAGCTTTTTGAGGGATACTGGCACAGCATCAGTATTTCTGCTCATGAAAAAAGAGAATATACCAGTATGTTTATAGATGTGTACACAGTTTGTATTGATGTTCATTATGCAAACACAACAACATGAAGATGAGCAGAGTGTTCTTGCTGCAATGTGTTGACCTTATATAAGACTCCCTATCAAAGGACATGTGCTGGAAACATGCAAAAATGGCCCTGTTCATTAATAAATAAGATTCTGTTTACATGTGTGTTTGTTTGTGTGTGAGGATTGTTGGTTTCATTTGCATAATATGGGGTATGTGCATCAACTGGCAATCCATGTTTATGTCTCAGCATGATGTGGGTGCTTTGGTTGTTTGTGCGTGTGTCTCTCTTACCCATTGCATTGCTGTTGAGGAGCAGCACACCGTGAGCATCAGTAGTGTTCTCAAGGCCCATATAGAAGGGATGCACTCCATAGCAATTCATCTTGTACTGTAGCAGAGAGACAGGGAGCAGGAATGAAAGAGGAGCAGTGACTGTTGGTTAAATGACGGGTTTGTTCTGAGATTTGTTGTGTTTGTTTATGCGCCAATTTGTTAATTCATGAGGATTTTCTTTACACCTGAAAAGGCATTTCTCATCGGGGTTTTCGAGTATGACAACAACACAGCTACACTGCGCTTGCTCCCAACGCTCTCAACATAACACAAAAGTTCTCCAAAAACAGGAAAAGTTTTTCCTGCAACCATCCTCTATGCAAATGGATGTGCACTGACTAAAAAAAAAAAAAATCGACTTCATATTTTAGTTACAAAGCATCCTTACAAATAACAAAAAAATGTCCCAGCTTTGGTTTGAAGACCTCAAAAGTGGGACGTTATTTTGGGATATAAGTTGCTTCTGGATACTAAAATATAATCAGAATGTTCTGAATGTTGCAGCAGAGCATTAAAATAAACGGCAGCTCTGCTTTGTTGTGCTCTGCACCACATTGCTCCCGCTGCTTCGGTGGCGGTGTATGAATGGATTAGTGTTGTACTTACTCTCTGATGTACGTCGCTTTGGATAAAAGCGTCTGCTAAGTGAATTGTAGAATTGTAGAAATATAAACTGCAGGCCCTCGAATTTCGGAATCCTATTTTTTTTGACAATTTATCAAAGGTTAATAAACACCTGTCTTACAGAGATGCAAGTTTTGAACTGCTTGGATTTGTGTTTTGCATGCACACACAGCTTTGTAGTTCGGTAACACTTCCTGTTATTAGTGAAACGGATCAGTTTACGGTTCAGATTTTTGTCACAAATTTTTGGATTGTATCTGACAGAAAAATTTTATATATTTATAATATAACTGTTCTACTCAAAATGAATTTTAACAGCACTACAATGCAAAATGTATCTCTTTTTGTCTTAATGATAGAGTGCACCCTCATTTTTTCCCCCTTGTATTCCATACATTGCTTCAATTTCAATAAAAGTTATACAAGCAGTTAAATAAACCCAAACTCCCTTTTTATCAAAGAACAACGATCTGTAATATTAAACTGCACCATGTCCATAACAGTGTTTGATACACCACATCATGGACAATGACTCAACAAACAAAACAGAAATCTTTCTGTAAATAATAGGTTTGCTGTAATCGACAGAAACCTTTAAATATATTTTTGTCGCATGAGCCTTGACATATTTAAATAATGTGGAAGTCCTGAAACAGTTATACACATATTATTACAATGTAAAAATGACACATGTCTGACGTGGGGATAACTTCTTTTTCAGGTAAAACATTGCTTGGCCAATATGAGAACCACCATTTGATTGCAAAAGCAGTCATTCATTTTCTACATGCTACAAAATTGTTTTCAAGAATCTAAAGTTATGCTTTGTAGAATGACTTAGTTCCCGTCTACCTGTGAAGTGCAGTATTACGCCTAGAAAAGCGTCTAAAAAATTATAAGAAGAAGAAGAAGAAGAAGAAGAAGACATATTTAAACATGTAAGACACACACACACATACACACACACACACACACACACACACACACACACACACACAGTTCATTTAGATGTGTGCCTGTGCACTGTGCAGAGCATGGTCTGCAAGTCAGACACTCAGGGGACCATGCATTTTAGGAACTACATCTTCAGTTTTTGGACAAACACAGCACTCTGTAACAGATTTTGTTTGGCTTAATTTACAGCTACAGACTTCAACAGGCTGGTGCATGATAAACATGGAGCTACTCCACTGATTGTTTTCACACACATCCACCAGCTGATACCTGAATGGTAAACACAGACACTGCTGTGAGATGAGAACCAGAAAAATCTAAGCAGCATTTGATACAAAGTAACCATACACAATGAAATATCAATGCAGATCTCCATGGGACCTACACACACCATCCAAACTCTGCCTTTGTTTCGCTGGGACTCTGCAAAGGGATTTAGTTGCAGTAGAGTACACCATGTTGAAAAACTGACGGATCAGCACTTCTGCCTTTGTAACAATATATTACCCGGTTGTGAGGAGCTTGAGCATGTGCACTTTATGATTGCTCTTCTGCAGTGTGAGGGTCCCATCGTGTCCTTCAGTGTTTAGACGAGTATGGAACCCGACAGACTGGGCTACGAGGAACAGATAGAAAGGTGGCGGGGGACAGGAGACCTGCCACTTTCAGATGTCAAAGTCCTGTAAAGAAAACTCACGGGCACGTCACACTCCATCAGCCTCTTGCTCTTCTGGTTCATGAGAAGTGGTTAAACCATAATACAATGGCTCTGAGGACACGCTTGGGATGTTGGAATGCGTGCCTTTCTTCGTGAGTGCATATGTCCTTGTGGCGCGGATGCATGGTGCTATGGCCTGACTTGAGAAGAAGAAAGGTCACTGGCTCGTCCACAAACACAGAGTGACAGGTCTCTCTAAGGCTCTGTTTAGACAATCATGATAAAAACGCACATGGACTGTAGCAGCCCAATAATGCAAACTTACACGTCATGACAAAAAATATCCCCTACATTGTGTACAACAAAGTCACATTTTCCTCAACTATGAAGGTTTTGAAAGCCAACCATAGCTTTCTTTTATGTCGCTGCAGTTGTGTGTACACATGTAATCCCAATTTATACTTCCACTAGTCAAATTCACATTTACAAAAAACTCTCTCAAAGTCAGTCTCCTTCCACTGAAACATTTAAGCCATTCCAGCTATTTTTATTTATTTAATTTTATTTGTAAAGGGGCCATGTAGAATAATAAACATACATGTTGCCATTCGATGCACTGTAGAGTTAGCGTATAGCTAGTTTACATCTGCAGTCCCTCGACCTTCATTCCAATAGATGGCATCCATTCATGTCTTGGCTTGAGTTTGAGGCGTCATTGATAGAACTGACAGCGCCTTCATTAATCAAGTCTCTGCCTTCAGTGAGGACAGCTGTTCAGAGGTGTTTGAACTATGACCTTAGCCTAGCTGGTAGGTATTTATTTTACCAATAGTCTCATTAGCACACGCTGATTATCCCTAAATTTGTGGAACATACAACACCATTCAGCTGCCTCAGAGTGCAGGTTGATGTGGTACACACTAATATAATGGGATTGATTAAAACTTGATTTAAGTTACTTTACAAGAAATGCAAAACCTTAAAATATATATGATGACGTTACTCTTTGAACAATGTCACTTCAAGTTTCTGCTCTTCTTTGTTGAAGTTTAGAAAAAGCCAATCACAAAATGATTTTACATCCTGAACTATATCAAAAACTTTGTAAAAAACGGTGTCTATGTCATCCTCCCCTATGATCCATCTGCTCTGTATTTTTTTAAAACTAATTTTCCTCCACTTTTCCCTATATCTCACCCTCGCTCTAATTCCCTTGCTCTCCGAGGGGGCCCCGTAACACTTGTCTGAACCCTGTGGAGCCGTCTTGACAGCTCAGCAATTAGGCTCAATAATGCTGATGCAGGTGGAAACATCATCCTGTCTGGCCTTGACACCAGCAGGGAAAACATGATGACACTCCATAACCGCCGCTCACATCAAGAGCAACACATCAAAGTGACACCGATGTGAGAAAGACAAGTTTCCATACCGAGCAAGCGAGGTTGTTTACAAGTCACCTCTGCAGTCTCTGGAGGGTCTGACGTTAAAGACATCCACTGCAGGGTGCTCTGCTTCATATGCCGTAACAAGCTCAAAATTGGCTTTGATGGAACATGCCAATGCTTTCAAAGGAAGCTATGCTGTAAACAATAATTTAGCTCAAAGTCAAGTTTCATCTATTGAAATCCTTACCAGTCAAACATCTTTTCAAACAGATGAGATGCCGGTAATCTTTGCGTCAACAGTGTGAAGTAACAGGTAATTTAGATGTGCCGTGCTCATGTTTGTGTGTGTATGATGACTGTGTGTGAAGTCTCAGTGTGTGCTTAAGTGCGATACTTACACCAGGAGGCTGGTCCTTGGAGAACATGCCCCAGGTGTGATAGTTCAGGTCGTGTTTGTAGGTGGGATGCTCTGTCTCTCCAAAGCCATAGACAAACTCAGATGACAGTCGAGTTGACACTTGGATGAACATGTCTGAGAATGTGAAACCTGGCACAGACGAGTCCCAACTGTGGAAAGCGACGGAGGATTAAATCAGTGAGAGATGACGAGAGAACGGTGGGGGTGAAGGGAATTATTGTCAGAGAAGGTTATTCACAACATGTTTGACACAAATAAGCATAGTAGGAACTGCAGGCATCCCTTCAATATACTTAATAAATTTTAATTAGCAACATTTCAACTGAGACTTCTAAAATATAAAAAAAAAAAAAAAAAAAAAAACACGGAAAGCTTAACGACAAAATAATGTCAGCCTGGCTTGAAGATATGCTTTGAAAGGACTCAGATGCTCGGCTGCTTCGTGTGACATCATCGTGACTGCTCAACAAGAGGAAGCTACTTTAGGCGCTGATACATGGGCCGACTTTTCTGAGCATATCTGAATGGGTAACAGTGCCAGAAGAGTTGACTCAGCATTGTTTATTTAATCATCATGAAGATGAAAACACTATCTCGCATGGTAATAGTTAAATAGAATGTTTACCCCAGGTCTAATGTTATTGCTTGATAATGGGAGCATCTACAGTATATTGCCCAAAATACACTTTAAGTCTCTGCCCTTCAGGGGACAATTAAAGGGACAATAAGACAGGTTCGCATTGTGCTTATGGGAAAAAAATGTTTTCGCATGGAATAGACATACATTTTTCTTAATAATTATGAAACTTTATCATGTGATTTTTTCAACCTTTATTTAACCAGAAGAATCGATGTGTTGTTTAAATGTACTTTATCAGGCAAATGGAGGCAACAGTACAAACAATAAACTATTACAAAGATGTCCACATCAAAATGTAATTAAATTCTGTATTTTAATATGATTACCTTAAAGAATTGTCATGATTTGTTCTCATATATTTTGTTTATTTCAATGTTTAGATTTCATTTCCTGTTTGATTTTGTATCTTTCTCCCTTCCTGTCGCTTGTTTACCCGTGTGAATATTTTGCATTGCTTTGTTTCCAGGTTTAGTCTTTAGTGTTTCCTGTTTTATTTTGTCATTTCTTATCTTCCTGTCCATTTGTGTATTGTTACTGTCACATTCTTGAGTTATTTGTGTGTCTTTAGTGTTTCCTGTTTTATTTTGTAGTTCATGTCCCTAGTTTTTTCCTTGCTGGTCTTACTTTCTCCCTTTGTCTGGTTTCCCTCCCTTTTGATTGCCCTGATTGTCTTCACCTGTGTTATTAGTCTCACCTGTGTCGTTAGGCTCACCTGTGTCTATTTAGTTCCAGTCTCCCTTTACGTCTTGTTGTCAGTTCATTTCTTCAAACTGCTCCTGTGATACGTCTCTTACCTCCCAGTGATTTCTCGTGCCTCATTTTGGACTTTTGAAAAGTAAGCCTTAATATTCCTTTTGTTTAAATTAATATATTAGTTTTTGTTATCTGCAATTCAAGGTTCAAGGGTTTTGTGTTAAGGGTTTCTGTATTGGGATCTAGAAAGGTAAATTGGTTGTGCAGACAGGAGATTCAATTTTCCAATTGATACATACTGTAAAAGGCATAACAATACAAATTCAAGGTGAAAAAGACCAGACAGAATACATTAAAACAAGCATCGTAGATTACATCAGGTCATGGCACAGTCCTTACAGACAACCCACCCGAAAGTCTAAAATAATCTGGCACAGTTAAAGTGCATCATCCTGTGCTAGCTTTATTAAGTAGTGCTACAGCTGCAGGTACGAAAGTGTTCCTGTAGAGTTTTGTTCTCCCCTTAGGAGCAACAAACCAACAGCCAGAGTGCAGAAGCTGAAACTTCCCATTTAAGGGTTCAGAATGATTGGCTCCAGTTATTTTATTTTTCCAGAACCTGACAGGAATTTTGAATTAACTGGTCCATGAGACTATAAATAGTCTCATTCAAAAATTCAATTAATTTCTAGAATGTGTTCCAAAAGACCCTTAACCTCATTTAAAAAAAAATCTGCTTTGTATGATTACGTATGACTTGTGCTCAATAGATGTGACATATTTTGAGAGCTATCATTCTTTAGGGCTGATAAATTCATTATTTTTTCTTTGTTAAAATCAGAATGATCCACGTTTCCAATAGATAAAGTATTGTCCTGTTGAAAGTCAATGCGTCCTAGAGGAAGGAAAGTTTACTAAAAGACAGATGAAAACTGTCTGAACTAACTGAAAACGGCATCAATGACCCCCAAACTAATTAAACTGAAAAAAAAGAATGCATAAAAATGACAAGTCAACCAAAACCACTCCTACAAGTACTCACATTTTAGTTCCTGTGCTTTTCCTAACGACTTCGATGCCGAATGGGTTGTTGATAACACGGACCTCATACAGCCTCTTGGTCTCGTCGGTCTCAGGTTCTGGAGGAACTGAAAGCAGCACTGGAACCTCATAGCGATCCGTGGCTGGGTCCCAAATCTGGAAAGGGAGGAGATGCAAGTGTGTGACTTTATTCATATGTTTACAGAAAAAAAAAAAAAAACAGTCTGAAGAAGGACACTGACGTGCACAAACCAACAACAACACACCTTGAACTGCAACATGTGACTGCTGTGGTAACGGATGTCAACTCGGAGTGTGTCGATGTCTGGGGACCCCGGGTAGCTGCTTCTGTACTTGTTGTTCTGGACGATATCGACCGTAATTCCCGAGTCAGTTTCTTTGGACGTTGTAATGCTGTATCCGTGGTCATTTGGATAGAAGCACCATGGAACATTTTGAAGGGCGCTTTGCTGAGTGGGGAGCGAGGGAAAAGCTACATTTTACCAATGTTGTTGAATGATAGAATGTAGAGATACTGCATGCATGTGCATATGAAACTCACCTCCCAGATGCACCCTCTGGCCTTGCACTTAGCCTCATCAGCATTCTTCTCTGGATGGCAATCGAAGCGCTGATACTCCTCCGCCACCAGTTCCCATCGCACCAGATAGGACTCCCCCAATGTTAGGGAGAGGCCACGCAGGGATAACACCTGTGTGTGTGTGTGGAGAGATGGGGAAAAGTAAAAATGAGTAAATCCAAAGATGCCAATGTGAGAACATTTCTCCCCAAGTTGCCTCTGAGTGAGCAGCCTTTTTATGCAACCAAGCCCAGACACACTTCCTTGAAAAGGGGCTTGTGCTTGGCGTTGCGTGTGCTATCAATTAAGACACAGCTGTTAATTTCCTTCGCTGTTTCAACAGCCGAGCTCTGTTGGGAATTATGACTCATTCTCACAACAAATCTCGGGGAGCCCCTCTCACTCTAGACACTACAGTCACCATCTGAACCATCCTCAGCTGCTGCTGAGGAGGCTCCTGAGATTTTTGTCAGTGTATTTTTTTTTTTTTCCTTGTCTTATCTTTTTTTTTTTTTCTTTTTTTTTTAACTTCAGTAATTCTATTGTGGGGGGAAAAAAAACATCTTGCACAACACACAGTTTTGGATATTCAGATAAAAGAAGAAGGAAATGCTGTAAATGGAATGGGCAATGGTATATTTACAGACTTTGAAGGGAAGAGGAGGAGGAAAATGAGGTCAGAATAAAAAGCACAACGAAATCAAGGCAAAATAAATTGAATAATATACGGGTAGCCGATCGTGTTCTATACAGAACTAATGATGTTTGGCATCTGTGAACTACATTCAAGGCCTGGGCCGACAAGGCTTACAAAGACTGATGGACATGACAAGCCAGTGTTTAGGTTTAACAGCACATTTACCCTTCACCCCCAGGAAATGATTACCTCTGAGACTGATTTGATAGATGCATGCTTTTGTGTGTGTGTGTGTGTGTGACCAGTGAGACCTTGAGAATCCACACAGGCATATAACCACAACCACACACTGGAACACATGTGCACCCAAAGCAAATCTTTCAAGTACTACTTAACTAAACCTCTTGACACTTTATAGACTCTTGCCTCTTTGCTCATAACCCTGGGTGCCTTGTGTGGAATAGTTTCTCTAAGTCATCCTTTCTCATTCTTTTTTTTTTTTGGTCTGTCCACACACACACACTCACACAGAGCTCTCACCGTTCTCGGCTAATGTACATTGTTATCATTTCTTACACTTAGAGGCTAACCTTGAAATGTACAGTAATGGTTTCACGTTTGGTCTTATTGAAACAAATGGCAGACGCCTACGTGAGTAAGCAGGAGTGAAGTCACCCAGCCTGCATCTGTCCTGCATCTGTCCTGCGTCTGTGCAGGAAGGTTGTCCTGACAGAGTGGCATTGCCTGAAGTCAACGTGTTCTACACAAATGACGACTTTGCTGTATTTATCTTGTATTAGTGAACTACCAACCCTCTAACAATTGCACATTTCTATTTTGCTATTCAGCATTCTTATCATTTAAATTCCACAAATGCAGATTAAAATCCAAATTACAAAAAAACAAAAGCGATTACAGACAGTATTAACTTGGGTTGGCATATAGTTCCTTTATACAAATAAAGCAGAGCAACATTTTTCCCCAACTGTGCTTCATGCCATGTGATGAATGTGAGATCAATTTGCAAGCTATATTCTGGTCTCTTTATATGTCCAGAGGGAAATATTTGAGTGCCCAGATGCTAAATGCTTTAACTTCATTGGCATGTAACTAACTTTGTCTCCTTGCCTTTCCATGCTGGGTGGAGGGGGTTAATCAGAATCTTTTTTTTTTCTTTTTTAATGTCTGCTGCTGCCGGACACTTGATTATGAAAAACTGAGATTGAATCATAACACCAGAGTTATGACCTGTTAAAGTTGTCCACGGCTGAGGGGAACAGCAGGACCACATGATTGTAGTTTCATCGGGACAAGCACAGTTTTACTTTCCCCTGTATTCTAATCCAGTGCTAGTGTCAAAAATCATCCTCATTAAAGTTGTTCGCCCAAGAAAATCTTAATACGTTTAAGAAGTTGGTCTACCTATTTTGTGAGTGAAGCAACTCTTTCTTTTCCTAAATGACTTCCCTTCACATTAAGTAATGAATGATTGCAGTACTTTATTTTTTTCTTTTGAATGAAAATAGTTATAAATATGTGTGACTACCTTTTTGGTTACATCATACTGGATGTTGTTCTTTGGCACTGCAGTGGTAGAGTCTTCATGCGATCCAGTGCCAACATGAGTCACAGAGACGGATGTGGGTGGATCAGACACACCGAGGATGGTGATGTTGGTGAACATAATGTTGGCTGGGTCTTTGTAGCCAGCGTGTGTCACCTGCATTGTCAGTACCCCCTGTTGAGGACACAGAATTAATATGCTGAATTGAACCTTCAGAAACCACACATTCTTATAAGAAGTGACATATTGACATGTTAAAACATCAGAGCGATGAAGTCCACAGCAATGCACAACAGTCACAGCTTCTATCAGATATACTGCTAAAGCAACTAGCTTATCAACTCCCAAAGCTCTAGTCCATGAGTCAAACAGCTGTTCCAATTGATTTCCTGTCACTCCACTGCAATGCTAGCATACAGAAAAAAAACATCATCAGCATTCTTACATGCAAGGCAATCCTGAGTGCTGTGGAACATGCAGTACTTGATCTTAACAAAGCTTCCACAGTGCACCATGGATCAATCATGCTCGGTGTTCTGAACTGGGGGAAGTCTAAAGCCTCTGGTGGTTTTGAACTATAAACTTGAGTTTGGATCTGAAGAAATATGTTGGCTTTGTTTATAAAGATGGCGCGCGTTCGTGCAGGGAAACTTACATAAACAACAGAGAACTGGTAGTGGATGTGGTTGCCGGTTTTAACTGTGTCTGTGAAAAGAAAAAAGAGCAAAATGTGACCGTCATTAGTTAGACAGTGTGAACAACAGTTCTGCAATGCAATACTCATTAAAAAGCCTGTGATGACAGTAATAACAACATAAAGAAGCTTCTTTCTCTCTCACACACACACACATCAATATGTTCGCACACACATTACCTCTGGAATCTCCATCATCCCAGAATAGCTCCCCAGCCGCCTGGTTTTTGTCATCAAGAGCAACGATCAAACCCATGGGTTTAAGGCGACTATAAAGACATACACATAAAAACAAGCAAAAGCATAAACACCATATGCACATGTAATCACTATTCAATGCATCAAGAAGGTAATAAATACATGTGTGAAGAAGAGTCAAACATAACAGGATATATTTATGCTTAGAAAAGTGAAAATGCGCTGATCCTTAGATCTACCTCTGTGAGTGTTTGCATGATAATATGAATGTAGATCACATTTAATTAGTGCATTATTCTCATTATTTAAGCCTATATTGACTTGTTTGTGTTTGTGTGTGTGTGTGTGTGTGTGTGTGTGTGTGTGTGTGTGTGTGTGTGTACCTGTAGGTGGTGGTGACATCAGGTGTTTGTGTTGGGAGGATTGCACCTCCTCTGATGTGCAGGCCTAGCTTGTCAGCAGGCAGATACATATCAACATGTGTTTTGCGGTGTTCCACCCGTTCCATCTGATTGGTAGCACAACAGAATCTATTATTTTTAACACAACACAATCCCCTTGTCACCTAATCCAATATAAGGACAGAGTGGGTAACTTTGCACAAGCCTGGAGTGGAAAATATTAGTAGTTGCATGTGCTTGCATGAAATTGCAGTTTTTAAAAGACGGTGGACTTTTTTGAGGCCCCCTCAGTTTAAGAAGACAGTGTGTTCACTGTTGTTGTTAACGACTCAGTTATAAATCAGGGTCTTTATTCAAACTAGTACACCATGTCTTTTCAAAGCTGCTTTACAATCTAACACAAGAACAAGGGGACTAGAACTATGATTTTTGGTTGACTTTACATTTACAAGTGGCATCTATGGTACTCCAGCACTTTTCTTATATTAAACAGTATGTACATTTTACCGCCAGGGGGCTATCAATCAAAACAATAACAAAAGATAAGGTCGAAGGCTAGGGGGGAATCATGGGAGTCTAAACTTTCGACTCTACTGAGTCTTCGTCAGGATATAATCATAATGGGTTCAACTTCTTTATTAGCTATTTGACTTGTGTCCCCTGTTCTTGAAGAGCACCTGATTCATCTACATTTGTTTGACCCAGTGCAGCACTCACTTCTACCTTTTTTTCCAAAAACTAACTTCAGTTGACCGTAGTCAAGACGACCAGGTGAAACAGACTTGTGGAGGAGAATATGTTTACCGACGATGTATCAAAGTATTATATCCATGACATTTTTCTTATAACAGCCACACATACAGCAACTGATTGGCAGCTATTAATAGCAGTTCCCGTTTCCTGATATAGCAGTCTTTGACATAACATCCGGTGTTTCCTTGGCAACAATAAACATACCGTGTCTCTCACAGAGGCTCTGTCATGGCGGGCTATAAAATGACAGACTATTCTGGCTTTGATAACTGTTGGAAATATTTGTGCTAATGTAAGTACTCAACAACAACAAAAAATAGGTTAAGTCAACTTTTAATTAAATAAGGTATGTTGGTGTAAAATGTCTACATATTATACCTTTAGGTTGGAAGTACTTTAGGGAAAAAAACCCGATAATACAAAGTTTGTGGATAGAGTAAGTTAGACACACTGAGCTTGGATTTTTTGACTGTCATTTTTAAGCTGTACACTCCCTAATGAAACACAATTTACCTATACTGTATTGAGGTTTGCAGCAGAAATGTTACAAAGGTTTATTAGATCATTCAAATATGACCAGAGCAAAGTTACAGGAGATGAGGGAGAAGTCATGTTTTGTGATTTGGGTAAAGAGACGATTCAAATCGTTTTTTTTATTTTTTTTTATATCTGTCATGTGGATTGATGTAGTGTAACACATTCTTACAAATTCATTGAAATGCTTTGACTGAAGTGTTGAGAATGCAGTGACTCACTCACTCGAGGAGAATGACAAAAGTGTTGTTTTTGACAAGTTTACAATAAGACCTCTGACTGTGTTGTTTTGCAAAGCAGCACTTATTCAAGATGAGAAAGACAAAAACACACATCCCTCTCTCTCTCTCTCTTTCTCTCTCTCTTTCTCTCTCTGTCCCCGCTCCATCACTCATTTCTCTTAGGGCCCTGATAGAGCACAGTTAATTTCAGAGCCCCTGAGGACAGACTCCTCAGACCAGCCTGAAACAATTTCAGAGTCTCTCCCTTCATCTTCTCTCCTTCTCCTTCTACCTACTTCCTTCTCTCCGTCCTGTTTTTCTCTCTTGTGGTGCTCTAATTATTATTTTTTTTATCCCCACCCATGGAGGCGATGTGTGTGTATGTATGTTAGACTGGGTGTGCATGTACCATTTTTATATAGTACAGCAGAGTATGGGCGAGTGTGTGGGCTAGAGTTAATGGAGCATCTACAAGCAATTTCAGATCTTATCACGCCCTCATTGTCTGCCTTAAGGACGTCTTCTACAGCCTTGTCTTCTCTTCTTCTCATGATTCCTGTTGGCCAATCCTCTCATCTACCCACTCCTCCACATACAGTACATGCCACCCCCTTTTTTTTCTTCTTCTCATCTTCTCTCTCTATATGTCATGGACTGTCCTTCCCCACTTTCTCCTCCTTCATCTCCCTTTTATATTTTTGCTCTTTCATCCCACCGTTCTCCATAACTTCCTCCCTCTGTAACCTGTTTTTCATGGTCGTTTTCACGACATCAATACACCCCACCATCCTTCTACCCAGAAAGTCACTGGGGACCAACCAGGACAAGGGGCCGGCAGCAAGACAGCCAATCTAATCGTTCATCTGATCAGTGGGCACTTTACATCACCACTGTGACGCCCAAATAAGGTCCCAAAGGAGCTCAACACCTCTTTTATCTCTCTGTCAGGGAGATAGTCTCTCTCCTCTCTTCCCTGGCTCCTCTTCCACTCTATCTTTGTCCTCACTCTCGCTCTTTCTTATCTCTCCCGTCTCTGAGTCTCAAACAAAGAACTCCAGGCAAAGACTTTCATGTGATACATGTGATCCTTTGTACGTGTGTGTGTGTGTGTGTGTGTGTGTGTGTGTTAATTCCCCTGATGTAACATAACACTTTTAAGCCTGTTTGCGACATTTCTGGTTGAACAGTGGGCATTGATGCTGCAAATCAATTATGTATACCTGTACAATCAATGTATTCAAATCCAGTAACGCCGCAATTAATCCTGTTTTGCTTATTTATCGCCCCATTTTCTTGTTTTCAATGCATTTGGCTTTGGACATATAGTTTCTAAAGACTGTGTCAGAGATGTTGAATCAACTGTACATTTTGTTTCATGCCTTGTGTTTGCGAATTAGATTACATAACATTAAGACATGCTGTTGTTTATACATAATCTGGCTCCCTCACAAATGTTAATAGGCTGAGGAAAAGAAACACCCACACTGTTCTGTCTAATAAAAAGATAAAGCAAGCATTCTTAGATTGTCTACTAGAATATATTGTATGGCCACCATACAGTATAAAATATTATACTTGTATGATGTTTACTTAATTGAGAGAACAATAAGCATTTGGAGGTTAATCTAAAAAATATTGAAGAATATATTGTGTCTGCAATTAACCTTCATGTAAAACAACAATTTTACCAGATGCAAATGTTCTCATTTCAGTTTTATATTATATATTGATATTCTACATTTGTGTGGCACAATGTGAAAGGAAGTTGATGTTCCTTTTCACTCTTTTAAAGGGAGCCTTACCGTTTCATAGTCGTACCACGCAGCATCTGGGATGTATGCTCGCACCCTGTCCACACCCTGCACAGAACAAAAACATTATTATGAGACGATTGTCAAATTTAATTCACTCAATTTTTAATGTTTGGGTTTTTTGGCATTACGTCTACAAATCTAAGGCTCTGATCTGTTGTTTAGAGATCAAACTGTACCAGCTTTGTGTTTATAATGTGAAAGCATGTCTGTGTCAGACCTGTTTTTCTTCCATTCACAACTCCGGATGCTTTAATAGTATATAAAAAAATAAACACTGTGACAGAAGTTGTAATACACCACAGAGGATGCATGAAAATATCATGCTGCTATAAATCAGAGTAACCTCCATAATAAAGAAGAATAAGATAAAAAGTTTCCATCAAGCAGGGTTATTTGAAAAAAAAAAAAAAATGCCTATCATCTGATACAAAGTTCCCACAAAGCCCTTGTGACATTTCAGCATCAAGCGGCAACTGATATGTGACAACCTTTGATGGCTTAAGGTGGGGGACAGACAGGAGCAATCAATAGACGAGCGCCATGCCTTTGATAGACTTGTCACTTCCCCGCTCTTCCTGACAAGGCCGAACAGAGCGCGAGAGAGGAAGATAAACACAGAGGGCGCAGCCAAAGAAAAGAGCAAACCACAGGTCCTTCTCAAAACCTGACCGAATTGTGAAATACACTACGTTGCCGCTGAGCAGGCCATGGCTGACTGTCAAAGACACTGATGGCACCAAAATCAAGCTCCCTTAGTCTCGTGTTCTCTCTCTACAACAGAATCTCCTATTTTGTATTCCTCTGGGTCCTGGTATTAGCAAAACAAACAGGTAAGATAAAAGAAAAGGGGAACAGTCAAACAGCTGCAGATATGAACAGTCTAAATGCAAAAACATCCCAAAAGTACTCAAGTTCAGTAACATTTGATAGGGAAATATGTCTGTAATGGCCTGCTAAGTCTAATGATATGATATAATGTCACCTTAGGAGGACAAATTTGCAGTTTGAGGCAGATCACCTGTTACGGCCTGGGGAAATAGATGCTCCCCCTATACCTTGTTTTCTGGTGTCTGATTTGCTCCCGGCGCCAATCACTCACTCCGCTGACAAATGCGAGGGGACTGCGGGACTTAGCACGGCTGCTAACTGTGATTGAGAGGGACAAGGCGCGAGGCCTGTATCCTCATTTAGAGTACTGAAGCACAGTTAGCCATGAGGTAAGTTTTGATCAGGTGGGCCAAAGATTCATGCTGGCAGAATGATCAGATGGTAGTTGAGGTAGATGAGAGGGCCAGAGAGAGATACAGGGGTAAAGAGAGAGAGAGAGAAAAAGAGAGGGAGGAGGGAAGAGATATGGGATGAAATGAAACGGGATCACAAGGGTGAGTTGACAGCAGCTGATTAAGAGAATGCAGATGAGATAAGGGAGCCAACGTTTGATGAAAGGATGAGCTAAAAAGAAAAGGGAGTAATGGGCAAGAGGCGGTAGAGTGGAAACATGGATGAAGACTAGAGGGGATGACAGAAAGAGAGAGTGAAGGAGATCTACCCCGGTTTATCACAGAGATCAAGGTTAAAGCGCTGACTGATCTGAGTGAGAGAGCGGGAGCATCATTAGAGCAAGGGAGAGGCAGGTGGACGGACCAATAAATAGAAAGAGACGGCGAGAGAGAGAGAGAGAGAATGAAAGAGGAATTTGAAGGAAGGATGTGAAGTGTTGTTAAAGACCAGCCAGTGACCTCACTGGAGTAGCTGACACTATCTCTTCATGTGGCCCTTCACAGCCTGATGCATCTGGAACCGATAGTGGGCACTCAGTTCTTAACGCCTGCACTTACCCTGGTTTACACCACAACAACACAGCTCAGCAGTAACCTGTCACCACAGAAGATGGAAATTCAAACACCTCTGATCTTTCATTTTAGATGGTCCCCTGTTAAGTAGAATAGCGGACGTCGTCGGAGCCTTTAAAGCCAATGTCTGCTTCTGGAGGTCTATTTTCACTTCAGTTGTGCATGCAAAAAGACCCATCTGGCCACAATGACACCCCTTACCAAATGGAAATATTGATGTTTTCCCTTTTATGAAGTTTAAACCTTAAGTACAAGTGATTGATTTAGACATTTACATCATAAAATGTACTGAACAACCTCAGACTTGCTGTATGAATAGTGACTGTATTGGCTACATCACTGCAATTTTGTGGGTATGTTCTACCAGATCTGTAGTTGTTCATGGCCAATGTGTACCTGTTTGGTATTTCTCTACCTGCCATGAACTCCAGTTTGAGTCAGAGAGAGATGTTCAGTAGGAAGCCTTCTCAATATTGATCAAGCAGCATGTTGATCCTTGGTTTTGTTGGTGTGAACTTACAAACCCAGGTTGTATAACATTCAATATCAAGTTGGTGCAATTGATTTTAACTCACTCAAGCAGAGGGGGAAAAAAAACGTTTTCTTTCCAACTCAGTAACGTGAGCATGTGCTTGTGTCCAATAGATGTTGTCCTAACAAATGACTGATGTTTTTTTACATTGGAGTCAGAAAGTGAAACAATGGGATTAAATGCATACAATGTATATGTTCCATGTAGGTATATTGTACACCTCTAGATCCTTACAGTGTCATGCAAAGAGATGGCAGATCAACATTACGCATACACAAAGTTCAATTAGAAATGTGTCACTAAGCTTATCCAACAAACTTTACATTTATTCATGGATTTTTTTTTTTTTTTGCAGCATAACAATCAAGGTTATAATAGTCTCTTTGCAGGTTGGTTTCTCCTGCAGCCATTTCCCCCCCTATTCAATTATCAGGGCACTTTGATGCAGAGCACATTGCTTTTAAAGAGTCAAGAAAATGAGTGCTTGGTCATAATTGATGCCAACCCATAACACGCCCACTAAAAATGAGTTTCTGTTGTCCTGACAACAGCAATTAGGTGATCCATGCCCCTTGACCTTTTGTTTGTCAATTTTGCTGATATTCTTTGGATGCACAAACGTTATAGTCACCTTACAGCGCTTTACAGTCAGCTCATACCCTAGGGCAGTGCAAGCATACCCCTCCCCCCTCCCCCCACACCATTTATTTTTTTATAACTTTTCCACACTCACACTGATGAAGTTACTTTATCCCTGGCCCCACTATGAATCCAAATCGCTTTCCACGGTTCTGTAATTCGCAAGAGGCCACGCTAAATTGCTTATTAATCAGGCCACTTTGACATGACCGCAATCGCTGTGTATAAGCGCACACACACATGCAAGTGCAGGAACGCACATTTAAATGTACACACAAGATATGCACAATGAGACAAACATGCACAAGCACACATATACACACTTCTATCTACACTTCTAATCTGTTAGTAATGAGGTCAGTGCTCTCATTAGAGCTGAGAGAAAAGAGGGAGGGTATGAAAGAGAGAAGAAAGGGGGATGAGAGGAGGGGAGGGCAACAAAGAAAATCCCATGTCATGTTTTCCCAGTGGAGGTCACAGTGTGTGTGTGTGTGTGCGTGAGTATGTATGGCTGTGTGAGTAACTGATCTGCATCCTCTGCAAGACACAGTTTTCTATATACTACAGTAAATAGAAATAACTGAAAGGAATAAGATAGTTTGAATTTCTACAATACATACATTGTACTTGCACTATAAGGATTCAAGTTTGTTTATATTTTGTGTGTGTGTGTATTGGCTGACCGGGTCTAGTACAGGTGTGATGAGCAGATGTTTTCCCCAAAGAAACTGGCGGTCCACTGTCCATGTAGCTCTGTCAGAGTAGAACCTAAAGCATGATAAAGCAAAGTATCGAATGCAATTATGTTCTGGCAAAAATTCATTGTGCGAAACAGCCAGGTCCTTTATTTCTGTTTAATTATTTCAAGATTTTTCATTAATTAACAACAATGAGGAAAACAGGACTAATAATAAACTTTTGTTTGTGTGTGGAGAATGGGAGGCCTGTTTTCAGTATCTATGCCTAATGTATATCTATACAAATGCCAGGTATCTTTATTAGTAATTGAAAAAATCCCAAATGACCCCAAAGCCACAAATGTTGACAGGACATCTGAAACTGCTACTTCCCTTTTTATGATTTTTTTTCATAAAGTGATGTTTAATTTATAACACTTTCTACTAGCCAATGAAATATATTTTTTTGTAATTCATAAAATGTTTGGTTATCCAGGTCTTACACATGATCCTGTGTTACAGAAGCTCTATGCTTCTTGCTAATACATTTTAGCAGAGAGTAAAATTTTAGTTTTGGGGATTAGCTCTCTCACAGATACGTTTCCCTTCTTTAAATTCTGTGAGAACTACCTCCAACAGCAGCCCTAAATCCAACTGTATGAACGTATTCTAGAAATGGCCAAGTCCTTGACCAGCAGCTCTGGCTAAATTGTTATAAGAATTAGTATTATCAGAATGTTAAAGTATGCTTACAATAAAATCCATGACTTACTCGTGCATGACAGGACGCACAACAGTCTCTCCTGTGGTGTGGGCTTTGTAGAAGAGCGTGTAGAGGTAAGGCAGGAGTGTGTAACGGATCAGCAGGTAGTGTTTCGATGTTTTCACCAGCATTGAGTCAGAGTCATAGTAAGCTGGATCCTGAGGCTGGAGACAGAAAGATACATTAAATGGCTTGTGATAATGAATGCCAAAGCAGAATAAGGAATTATAGAAATAAGTCAAATATGATTTTTATTCATATGGGGTAAAAGAAAAGGAGATTGTGTGCTGAAAGAAGAAGGTTGTTAAAAAAGGAAAATGAGAAAAGTGGAGACGTGAAGTGAGAGGAAAGAAAAGTGTGAAGAGGAGTGGTGGCAGAGGTGAGAAGCTTAAGGGGAAGGGGGAAGAAGAAAAACCAGGAACTGTTAATTTCCTTTTTTTTTTAAACAACACCAATTTATTCATGAGGAATAAGTGCACATTAACCTTATTTATAATGATTAAAATGGAAATTAACTTTACATAGCACTAATCTAACAGCGAAGTTTGCCAAGAAAATGAGCAAAAGAGAACTTGAGAGAAAGAGGGGAAAAAAAGAGGGTGGAAAGTGTGTGAGAATGAAACAGAAGTATGATTTAATTTCTATGATAGTGGAGAGTGAGAGGGTGATTAGCTGCTAACAGGCCGTGCTCCTCTCATCTGGCTAATCATTTATGCCCTCGGCACCTCTGAGAGTGCAATGAGATCTGTGTGTGTGGTGTATGTGTGGGATGGGGTGTGTGTGTGTGTTTTGACTGGCCTGCATGGACGTGTGATGAGAGCCATGATTAGGGCAAAGCAAAGGTCAAACATTAGCTGTCTAGTTTAGGGAAAATAGTACTTCAAATTCATCATCATCATGTCCCTGTCCGCAAGCAAATACACTCCCCGCCCCACCACCTTTTTCTTTCAACACACACCATTTCTTACCCACCACCCCCTCCCCCTTATCTCCCTGATTCCCTACCTAGATGCTGTTCTATTTTTGAAGCAGTGATGAGCGTGGAAATGTCACATGGAGAATGTCGAGAGAGCAACAATTTCCACGCTTTTCAATACTGGACTCTAACTTATTCTCCCGAGTAATTTGTGTTCATCCACAATGATAGCACAGTATGTAACATCAATATAAACACTTTGGCAGGCTCGGCGGGTGGTTTTCCTGTGCCTCTCCATAACATTTTCTCTAATTGCATTTTTAATGCGCTTTTTGAAGAAACATAAATATGGCTCTGATTTAATGATAGTCTAAGTAATCATTATAGCCTACCTGTTGATAGTTGCTGTCATTGTGACTTTCTTCATGTTAGGCCTTTAAAAGGTTTTGAAATACCATCTGTGTTGATTTTTTTCACCCTCTCTGCTAAACAGTAAACAGCTGAAGTGGTATGCATTTGGATGTACAACAAGCCAGGTATACAGTGTTTTACTCTCTCAGATCCAAAATTGTGAGAGCAACGCTGTAAGAAGATAAATTATATTAATCTTTATTTAACTCTTAACTTTATTAAACAGTGTACCAGGTTGCTCTTGGTGATGTTAGCTAATGCTACATGTTAACTTATCATGTACAGTTAACAATTTTGTTATCTTCAGCCTAACGTTACTATTACTTTGTGCACTTTAAGGTAGTGTTTAAAATAAGGCCTCGCCATGAATGGCAATTCAGATTTGTAACATTATCCTACTCGTTTGGAATATATTTTCTCCAATATATTTGTCATCACATAAATTGTCACCTCAATTCTCAGGCAAATCAAAACCTATGGACAGATATTGTAATCTACTTTACAACTGGAAACACATCTGGAGTGTAAATGGTTGTGATGAGAATAAGTGAGATACCCATTAACAAACTGAGGTTGTCATACCCATACGATGTTATAAGAAGAATATACCCTGTAGCACTTTACAGCAGACTAGGACAGTGTAATACGTATATATAGGAATAACAGTCTAATGTAAAAAAAGAAAGTATATTTACAGTACCATGTAGCCTTGAGCGTTGTGATTCCGGCTGAAGGGATAGAAAGCGCCCACCTGCATCCAGCGGCGACATAACTCTTCACTGGTGTTGTCAAAGAATCCACAGATGTCAGCTCCAATCTGAAACACATGAGGGGAAGACAGCTTGACATTTAGGTTGAACTTACAGTATAGGTCTTAAATGTTAAAATAAATGTACGGGAATTTTTTCACATGGCTTGCCATTTGACATAAACAACTTATGAGGGGAGTGCAAATACAATCAAGTAGCTCTGTGTACGCTATTAATGTCAAACCAGGCATCCCCAGTAGGAAAAAAGACAACCGAGCTTGAGTTTCAACAGTCTCCTGCAGTAATACAAAAAGAGGCAGCGATTTGATAGCTGGTCACACAATGGTCTTTCGAAATGTCTTACTTGACGTCTGTTCAATTAAGTCAGGAATTATTGGCAGAAGGCATATGCCGGCAGTGATCTTTATTTACATTAAATGCACCGCAGAGTCCAAGAAAGAGACTCGAGTCAAAGGCCAGTCCACTGAGACTGCTTGCTTCCATTGTTTACTATTGGCCACATTTACAATACACTCAATGGGGGGGAATCGATCCAAATCCCATTTCTCCTGCTGTCTCTCTTTCTGTCTCTTTTTTGGTTCCTGTGTTTGTCTGTGTGTGCTAAAAAACCTAAACTCCGCTTGACAAAGTCCCGCCGGGATGTAGTTGGCATCCGTAAGACCACCTGCGGTTCACAGCTGGACAAATGTGTGTGTTTATGTTTGTGTGCATTCGACTCCCTGTTGTTTTCTTGTCGCAAATTGAACTCCATGCTCCACAGATGCACACATACCCAAGTACACAGTCCAGAGTGCACTTGGGTACTGACTAGCAGTGTGTGTTTCTAGTCCAAGACTTTTAACTAGCTGCTCTTCCTACAAAGAGGATCAGTGTGCTTCCATACTTTTTGATGGATCTTATTCCAAACAATCTTGCCTGCCCCTCTGTCTCTACACTTATGTTGGAACATAGATCTCAATTAGCAGCTGAATTCATTTTAAAAGGCTGAGAGATGCCTGAGAGTGCCAGCACAAGATGTTAACTAAACTAAAACACAAAAGAGCTCATTCTGGCTCTAGCTGAGAATCTCAGACTCAGAGTTAGATGGTCCTGTTTTTTTTTTTTTACAGAAGAGCACTACAGCTTTCAGCTAATAGCACATCCAACTATTTTAATAAAAAAGCTCCATAACCAGACGGCATGAGGCTCACGGTTGGCTGGTGCTTTCTTTCTACCAAAATTTAGGGCAATTAAAAATCAAATGAAAACTTTTTTTAAGAATAAATGCTAGGAAAATATAAAATATAAAATGACTGGCCCAAATTGGAATTTTAATATTGTAATATTGAAACTCCAATAGAAATGAAATACATAAAATAATTGTTTTACAGCTCTGTTAGGACTATCATCGAAATGGCTAGTAATGTATGTCCTTTTTTTTCTGGAGTAACATATACCCCTTTGTGTGAAATTTTACTCACATACGGAATCCCAAAGAGCCCGAACTCTAGCATGCCTGGGATGGCCCATTTGATGTCGTTCCAGTTGGCAGCATTGTCCCCCAGCCAGTGACCCGAATACTTTCCCACACCTGGGAAGGAGGAGCGGGTCAACATGAGGCTACGGTTTCCTCCGAAGACACGCTGCAGAGCTCTGTGGGATGAAGGGGAAGCATCAAGGAGAGACGCAGAAAAGAGGGTGGAGAGAGAGAGAGGGGTCAATCAGATAAAAAGGACAAGGGGACTCAGAGGGAGAGGATGACACGAAGAACACAAGGGAGTAAGACTTTTAAAACAGATACACAAGAACATACAGTGAGGGCAAGATAGAGAGATATTGGATGGGGACAAAGCCAGAACTAGTAGTACTTTTCCCTCCCCATTGTTCATTATTATTTTGTTTGATGAGGGAAATCGAAGCATCATTGATTTCCATGACAATAGAAAGCCCTGATGATGTTTACAAAATGTGTCTCCTGCCAATAATACATTTTAATTACTGGACAAAGGGAGGAGGAGAAGGAGGGAGTGAAGGAGGAGGCAATAGAACGATGAGCTATCCTTAAAGGAATGAGTCAGTAAATTGACTTTGGCAGACTTGTTTTCAGGGTGTCCCTTGAATATGTGTGTATGTAAGTGTTATGTTTCTTTCTGTGGTTGTGGCAGGAAATAAGGTACCTGTAAGTGCTTGCATTTATCAGTATAGGCGTCTACAATAAATAACTGAGCTCTGACAATTGTATATAACCGTACATAGTGTAGGAAATTTAAAAATAATGCGGGAACACAGTGCTTAAAGTACCACTAAGAAATAATGTTATATGCCTCTGCAGACACTATGCGGCCTCATTCAGGGGAAATAAAGAAATACCTGAAAGGTCACATTGGCATTATATTCAAATGTAATGATTTCTATTGGAATCTAAAGGTATAATTTGACAACGCATGGCAGGGATGAATCATCATAAAATAGCTGCAGATTTTGCCCCATAAGTGAACTAAAGGTGATGTAATACTGATTTATAAAACCCATTGTTGAAAATGAAACATTCCAGTTGTCTTGGCTAAGGCGCCATCTTTTACCTTTTACCATAAGTATGTTTATTCAATTCTTTAGTTCACTTTCATGGGAAGTTATTTCCCATCAGCTGAAAACCTATTAGTGCAGGTGTGTGCTTCCTTTCTAATTGATGCAATTTCCCATACCATCACCATTAGAGCAAATTACAACTCCAGCAACTGATGCCAACTTTTAGCCTTGTGTGAAATGAGTAGCTAAGGGCTTTGCGACTATAGATGTCTGCACTAAGCTAGACGTAAAATGCAGTGTACCTCTGTGATGTTTAAGTGCAACGCTCGCTAATGTGCCAGGCTTCCACAAATGTATTCATCTGACTATAATGACTTAACTTTTCTGACAGTCTGTAAGGGATAAATCAGACATGCTCTTGCAAACTTTTGCTACATTCATTCTGGAGCCGAGTCACACAGCACAATATCATCACTGGTGTTATTTGTATAACTGGTGTGTATGTATTGGTATATCCACAAGTTGTGGTGTGCCATCTGTTTGCACAATGCACACGGAATTATGCAACAATTGAATAGGTTTAAAGGTATAACAGGCCTAATATTTCTATCTAGGTTTGCAATGGTTCACTCAAGTAGCGATCATTTTTCTGCCAGGATATTGATCCCATACTTTCCTATTGATTTCCCCTCTTTACGTTTGCTTAGCTAATGGGCCTTCAAACTGACCCAATTCCAGACTTAGGGTAGAACTCCATCCACTTACTCTTGGAGCTGGACTCATTAGATCCCATTCTGCACTTATCACACAGAATCCAACTAGAGAGTCTCACATGCAACGATTTACCACAGGGCAGAAGTCACAGCTGCACTAAAGGGACATATTTATCTGCTGCAATTTTGCACATTAGTTACACAATTCTGTTCTGGGGCCAACTTTCAGTAAACTCTTATTCTAAAACACTTAATTTTAAAGATTTTGTATGTTGAACTTTTCTGAATACACAGTGCATTTCAGATCTGCCAATGTCTCATTGCTCTGAAGTGGGTTGTTGCAAGCTGGTCTCCCAAGAAGAAGCTGGCTTAACTGCCATAACTTGTTGTAAATGCACTCACTTTTCAGTAGCCAGCACCATGGAGTAGCCGTATAGACTGTGGACATCATAGTGGCTCCCCCAGGCCTGCTTGGCGTCCATACACAGAGTCTTACTGTACATCACCTCATCCAGGATCTCTGGGGGAGAGGAACAATGAAGAAGGTGAAGAGATGGGGTAAGTTGAGATGTGGTATGTGATGAATACAAAATATTGGATGCGGTGAGGGAAGAAGAGGAATAGGAATGAGAGGGCGCAGGAAAGGAAAATAAGGACATTGATATATAGAGCAATAGGAGGTGGAGAGAATGAGGAAGAGAAGTACAGAGGGGGGGAAATGGAGGAATAGGATGACTAAGGAGAAGTCCAATAAAAAGGTGGCATCAGGGGAGCATGCCTTTTCCAGTTATGATCATCTTGTCTGCGACACAGCTCAAGTAAAAGAAATGGCAAACAAGTCATTTCCAAAATTCCTCCCTAGGGACCCATTATTTAAGATGAGCTTTCCTCTGGACATGAACTTACTTTATGAGTTTTTGTGTTGAATTTATCAACTTGTACACAGTATTGGTGCTATAAGCTGCAAGCCTATGACACCCTCTACTTTTTTCTACAGTGGCATTAGAGCGTCATGTTATGACTGAAAGCAGGGACAATCCAACAATAATCAATCTCAATCATGGCTCTTAAATGAACACAGATATGGTGATATTAGATGGTAAATTGACTTGAGATTGTATAGAGCTTTTCTAGCCTTCTGACTACTCAAAGTGACTTTACATCACAGGTCACACCTACTCATTCACACACTGATGTCAGAGGCTGCTATGTAAAGTGACTAATCCCATTCATACACATTCATACACCACCAACAAAGCAGCAGGAGCAACTTGGGGTTAAATGTCTTGCCCAAAAACACATCATACACGTAGCTGCAGGAGCTGGGGATCGAACCCCCAACCTTCCGGTAGAAAAACTGACTCAACCCACTGAACCACAGCCGCACCATGACTGTACAATAAGTGGGACTTTCGCTCCATACTTAAGAAACTTACTTGGCGTGTAGGGAGGGTAGTTGAGATTGTTATCAGCACAGCCTTTAGTTGACCCTTTCTTGAAATTAGCAACCTCATTCATGTCCTGCAAGTGAACCAGAAAACATAGTTTAATAAAACATGATTGTCATTTTCAAATTGTAACATTCTTATGAATTGAAACAGCTCATTATCTCCAATGATTGTAAGTATTTCTAACATGAGATAACAGCATTTGAAACCAGGATTCCTGCTCAGCCCTGTTTTGTTGTACATTGTTTAAAGGCAACAAAAGCCTTCTTTTCTTAAGACATAACACACTGAAATAAAGATTTATTTAGATATATTTTACTCTAGATCAAAATTTGTGAAGTGACTTGTGCAAAGGTCAGTAAGTTAGTAAGTAAAGTGAAATAGTGTGTACTGCAGCAAACAGCTCAAGTAATGACTGAGGCGAATCTAAAAAAAAAAAAAAATGTAGCCGAGGAATCATTAACGGTTTAATATAATTCCAGTCTGTTTTGGTGCTCTTCCCAGGCCCTGCTTTTCCAACTCACTGTGGTGTAATAAAAAAAAAAAGTAAGCTCACTGCCCTGGTGTGCAATAATTGGCTGCAATGTAATGTCAGTTTCAGAATTCGCAGTAAGTAAGAACTATAAGTGAATACAAACTCCTCATTTTAAGTTCTTTTGAAAATTGACTTACAATCCAGAGGGCATCGTGTTTGATCTCCCTGGAGAAGCGCTCATACTCATCAACCCACCAGTCGATGCAATTTTGGCTGGTGTAGTCTGGAAATACAGTCTCTCCTGGCCACACCTGAGAAGGGAGAGTGTGTGAGATGAATGTGTTTAAAAGTACTGAATCATTTTGTACTAAAACCCTGCAAAGTGTTGGCTACACACTCAGCTTCTCTGTTGATTGTATTCCCCTTATGTGGAATATTTTTAGCAAAACTTCATTGGAAAGTCACTTTCAGTTTAAAAAGCACCTGAAGCATGTTTTCAACTACATGATGCTCTACATGTAAGCAACATAAAGGTGCATCAACAGTTAATGGTGCGTAGGTGTACTGAGCTTCACAAAAAGCTAAAAGTGTTCCTGTGTCGGGGTAACAGCTTAGGAGATGTGGAAATGACGAAGAAGCGAGAACAGAAGACGAGAGATGAAGTAAGGGAGGGGGCGGGATTGATGCGAGAGCGATGAGGAATGGGGGAAAGGAGGGAGAGAGAGAGAGACAGAGAGAGATGTTGAGGAGCAGAACAGGAGAGGAGAAATCGATAATGCAATAGAAATCTCTAGACGTGACTGTGTGTTAGAAGTCGTCCTTAATGACATGTATTGAGAAAAAATGATTAATCCACCCAGAAAGGCAGAGATTTCATTTGTGAGTGTGTCTGTGTGTGAGTGCACATTTGTGTGAACTCTTCTGTAGATAGAACACAGTAGATATTAAATCTCAAGGTTGCTCTCGCTAGCTATCTTTTACCTTTTACTTCCACTGCCAATAACTTTACAACCCAGTGTGTAGCAAAGACATGAATCACACTCCTGTTCGCTCACATGCCTGCACACATGCCCACGCACACACCAAATAGATTTACAGGCAGATGTTTTTGGCAGGTGGTCAGAAACTCCAAGGTCAGAGCTTATTGACAGTCCCTCGTAGTCTCCATCTTTTTCCTTTTTTTTTTTTTACAGTCATTTCTTGCCGTCTTTATCTCTCGATTTTGTCTGTCTGTTGTTTCCAGCTGCTTACCAAGAACTGACACGGCAGTAAACACTTTCAACAAATCTGCTGGCATTTGTAGCAGCGCATCTCACTCTATCTTTATGCCTGTTTGTCTGTTTTTTATGCTTTCCTGTCTGTCTGTCAGTCTTGCCTGTCTATGTCAGCATCTCTCTCTCTCTCTCTCTCTCTATGATTCCCCTCTATCTCTATCTCTGTCTCTGCTCGGAAACAGAGGCACGGCTTTCTACCGGCCATCCTGTTTGTCCTTTTCGGTGTTCACCTGATAATCTGCCTTTTGTCTCTTGTCTCTCACTGTGTACCTCCTTGTCACTCTCCCCCTCAGAAAGACAGCCAGTCTGTCTCCCTGTATATTACTCTCTGATCTATTATTTGTGACTGTCAGTCTACCGGCACCTGCCTGTGGTACTGTCTGTCAATTCTACCTTGAAAACCAACATAGACTCCTTTCTCGCCGGCTGCTTTGTTTACCGCCATCCTTTTTTTCCTTTTTTTGCCTAAGAGCTCCATGTAGAAATGCATGAGGTCGTGCTATGTTTTCACTCGCGCACTGATACATATGGGGGCCACCAGGAAAAGCTTTCATCCTTATCTTTGCAAGCAATTAGCCATCTTAGAAGCGAAATAAAAGCCAGGCTGCCGCCTGCCTCTATATCTGCTTATTATCACTGAAACAGCTACCGTAAAGGTCGTTCTGCAAAGACCCCACTGTTTTCATAACCAGAACACATACATTCATATGGAAATGAACTAGAATCAATTATTATTACACACATGCATGCACAGACATAAAAGACAAACAACCAAGAATAGCTTCTCATTTAGAGAAATGGATACACGCAGATGCACCAACAGACTGACTTCTATTCCCCACTCTCGCTCCTACATACACACACTTGTACGCACACTTAATCCCTGGTGCGATGATGCAGAACATTTTAAGATTAAACACTAACGCGGAATCAATGCATATGTTTGACCTGTTATAAACAGCATGAAAAAGCGATTAGCAAAGGGACTGGGCCTAATCGTGTGGGTAATCAAAGGCAACACTATAAAAGCACCAGAGCAACAGACTTTGACCCCCCACCTCCAGCCCTCTCTGCCAAAGAGCTTTTTTTAACATGTGCTCCATGGGGGAAAAAAAGGATCAGAAATAACATACTGCGAGCTTGAACTTCCATTAGGGACTATTACAGTTTGAGACTGTGGTGAACCAGTCACACATGGATACTCACAGGGAATGCAGGTATTCATGTTTATGTTGCTTGATGTGTTTTTCAATGACAAGGCTCAAAGACTTGGTGGAAAAGCCCTGTCCTGACATTTGGTGTGGCTTATCTTTTAACGAGTCATGGAATAAACAAAATGCTAAACAGATATAGCAGATATATTGCCAAAAGAATAATGTAAACATGTATAACTTATTCATGCCCTCGATGCTTCTATGTACCTACAACCATGAATGTTTTATCAGGCTCAAACTTCTTGAAATCATCATGAGCAACAAATGTCACAACAGCTAGACTTTGACCATGTACCTCCCAACAGCCTTGTAAAAACACAAAATATTTTATTGTAAATATAGCCACGCTTGTGCTGGAAATGCACTCAACAATTAATAGACATGAGGGCCTGAATCCATAATGTACTGTCTGTAACATAGGGTGTCTGCATACAGCCGTTATACAACATTTAAATGGTAATTGGACTTGAGCTTGTATAGCGCTTTTCTAGTCTTCTGACTACTCAAAGCACTTTTTACACCGCATGTCACACCTACCCATTCACACACACACTGTATAAGTGGTTGCTATGTAGTGAGACCATCAGTATTAACTATCTCATTCTTACACATTCATAATCCACTGGCGGGGGAAATTTGGGTTAAGTGTCTTGCCCAAGGACACATCAGACATGTTGCTGCAGGAGCTGGGGATCGAACCCCCGATCCCTCCGTTTGAGAGACAACCGAGTCTACCCCCCATTTACTCATAAGCCAGGGAACAGTCATACTTTGCCATCACCCTAACCAACCTTGATCAAATTACATTTGACCCTAAATTATTTACCATTCACTGAAATAGTAAGGAGTAGATCAGTTACATGGTAATATAGCTGGTTCTGGAGAATGTCCTATTATAAGCAATCCGTCTTATAAATGGTAAATGCACTTGAGCTTCTACACCACATGTCACACCTACCCATTCACACCCATTGACTGTAGAGGCTGCTATGTAAAGTGATCATCAGAAGTAACTAATCCCAACCATACACATGCATACGCCACCAATGTTGTTGCGGGAGCTGGGGATTGAACCCCCAACCTTCCGCTTGACGACTGACTCAACGAGCCAAAGCCGCCCCTCCATGATATGAATATATCATGGTGATCAGACATAAACTAGATCCAAACTTATTGGTAAGCCCATTTCTGCAGATACTACTGCTATGTCCCTGTCATGGCTGAAAGGTATAAAAGGTGCATTTACCCCTTTTGGCAAAATGGTCACATATTTCACTAGGCCTTCAACATACAAGGTCATTTGCATTTGATCTGCGCTGTGCAGCATTAGGGTTGACCCATATAGACATCTTGATTGGACTTTACAACTATATGACAAGCCACTTACAAAAAATGCAGATAAAGACAAGTACACTGGATGGAGGGTTGGTGTTGAAAATGCCAGAGGAGGAAAACCAGGGAGTATATGTATACACTATTTGTGTCTTGAACCAAAAGGAAGCTCACCTCTCCTAACAAAGGAGTTTTCCCATCAGATTCAGTGACCCAGGCATTCTTCTTAGTGCCACGGTCATAGGACTCGTATGGTGTGTTCCCTACTCTCTTACTTGTAGCTATTGCAGGGTCCTGGGGACAAAAGAAAAAAAAAACATGAGAAAATCAGTTGTTTGTTTCACATGAGCTGCCAGTGAAAAACAGTATGGAACCTTCATTACAAACTTTATGGAATGGCTGCCTGTTTCATCCACATTTAAAAATTGGAATGTGCAAAATCCCTACTGATTGGTGTTACACAAGACAAAAATACAAGAATATCTTGCCTAATGAAATTAGCTTTCACTCAAGTATGCTACTTAGAAAAGGAACAGAAGTGAAAGGTTAGGTACTTTTAAGGGTAACTTTTTTGTTTAAATGTAAACTGTAGGCTATATATTGCATATCGACAGTGAAGTAGTTCTTACCAGAATGAGGATGTATTTCTGACCCTTCTCATGAAGGTACTCAGAAAACTGAGGCAGCTCACTGAACTTGGCTTTGTCATACGTGAAATCTTTCTTATCCTCCATGTAGTCAATATCAGTGTACTGAATGTCCTGAATGGAGAAAAAAAACTTATAAGAAACTCATATTTTATTTTCAACAAGAAATCAGTGTCCTAGTCTTGCAATTAGATGATCTTTTGGAAAAACAGAATGTTGTATGCATACACTGACGAGTTTACTTCCAAATACATGCCTTTTGATATTCAAAGCTTAATTGGAAATTCTAAAATGCTGGCATGGCTTTCTCATTTGCATTTTGCATGAATAAAACAAGCTAATTTTGAGCTTGGTAATACCTCTTAAATGTATCCAGTCATGCTTCCTCTTCTGTGCAAGACTTGGACATATCCACTCAAAAATTCAGCACCTTCAATAACACTGTAATGCATCATCCTAACACAGTAAATTCCAGTCTCAGCATGGCTAATAAAATCACTGCTAAGCATTTATACTGTGAACAAATGTGTTAAACTGCTAGCTTGTCTTTTGACCGTCCTTTGCTGGGCTTTTGGAGACCTGGTGTGAGTGCAAACAACAGGTTAATGTGCTGCTAAACCTTTGGAGGACGAAGGGAATTCTAACACAATCTTTCATTCTGTCTTTCTTTTTTCTTGGTCAGGGTGTGATTTTTATGCTCGTTCCCTGTCTGTCTGTTGTCTGGCAAAGTCCTACTTCATATCACTAGAGCAGATGGTTTGGACGGCTCTGCCAGATCCTTCCTCTAATGGTAATCAGCTCCAGACGTATTAGGGAGAATGTGATAATGCCCTTTGTGGTCTATCTAATGGTTATCAAATATGTCCCTGAGTACGGCAGGAGAGGAAGCAGCTGCATCCTAATGTCTTTTTCTATGAAAGTAAGATTGGAGATTACCAGAGTAAAATATTGATATGGTTTGAAATGTGTTTTTGTTTGATCTTTAAATAAGGCAGAGTTCAAACAGTGTCCTTGATTCGAGCAGTCTTTGCTGAGTTATGATAGAGTTGAAGTGTTTTATTGGGGGCATATAAAGATTAAAGCTCAGAGTTTACTTAGTAATTACGGTAGAGAAGGTACATCAAACATCAGTGCCCTGCGTGGAATGGACTTTTCATAGTTACTAGTTTGCCGGCTTAGACGGAGATAAGATGTGAGGCTCATCCCTGACAAAATGTCAACCAGAACTGTTATTTATCAAGTGTCTCAGAATGGAAGAGCAGTTAGAGTAGTTTTAACATTCCGATCAGGACGAATGAGATAATGAAAGAATTTCGGTCGATTGATCTTTGATCAGCGCTAACATTCAGCGATGCTTGAAAAATAGTTGTCCCGGGATTGAACCTGTAGAGCCCGGCAGACTCTTCATTATTTGACAGAAAGCTGGATTACCCCGTCTAAGCTAAAGGCCATCCCTATCACTCTGACTGTCTGTCCGACTCCTGCTTCAACCTCCACATCACGTCTGTGCAGATAGTGTAGCGGTTAAGGCTCTCGCCTCTGGAAACACACAGCAGTGCATGAGTGGTTCACAATTTAACAAGGTGTGCACTAGGTGAGCTGGATTCCTTTTTTACCTTACCCACAAAATGCCATACAGCTGCTAAAGAAATACACCGCACTATGGGTTTGTTGACAAACTACTTCAGAACTGTATCATTGTCATTTACAAATCTTTGTGACTTTATTGAAAAATGTAAATAAAACAAGTTTTAAAAAAAACATAGATATCTTGCATTCAAAGATTTGACCAGATTGTGTCCCCAGATTTATTTTTTCTGACTTTGCAAAGTACGTCAATAAAAGCAGTCTCGTGGTTTAATTTCCTTGACTATAGTATCTTGAAAATTATCTCTCACTTCTGATGAATTGGGTGGTGTCGTTTTCAAGTAACAGATTTTAGGTTTCACACCGTCAAGGTACACGTGTGAACTTGCGTCACCACCTTACAGCAAGTCTGATATGAGTTTATTGGGCCTTTTTATTGTGAGTATCAACACAAGCATTAATCAAATCTGACAGGGATTGATATGCCGGACATTTACCACTAACACTTTAGATATTGAACGTGACAAACACAAGGACACATGGGATTTGTGGTATCTCAGATTTGATCTGGGGGATTAAAACTTTTACAACCCACGTTTTCTTGTATCACCTAGGCTCGAAGACAAACACAATTTCTAAGCAGGCTGAAAAACTTACATATGGGATGCCCACAGCACGGTTCCTCTCAACAGTTTTCTTGACCTCATCCAGGCTTCCGTAGTCCCACCGAGAAAGCTGGAAACCCAGTGACCAGTAGGGAGGAATGATGGGTCTGCCAATGAGCTGGACAACACAATGAGACATGTTTTTAAATTGAATTACTCTGCAGAGGAAACTCCCTAAATACTTTGACATTTTTTTTTTTCTCACCACCAGGAATTCCTGCACCACTTGTTCCGGTGTGTCACCAAAGAGAATGTAGAAGTCAAGGACTCCTCCAATAGTTCTGTAGGTCACAGCAGGAGCGGGCTGCAGAGTCACCTCTTAAAAAAAAAAAAAAGACACCAGAGATGGAAACTCTGCCGACTCGTGTCCCAATACCATTCTGAACTATAAATCATAACTCTTTAAATCTCTCTCAAATAGTTTTGCTCCTGCAGCACCTCTTTTCTGAGAATATTGCTTTTTTTTTATTATTCTTTTAGGACTGTGAATGCTTCCATTCATCTCCTTCTAAAGAATGAAACACAAATATTTTGTAATATTGAAACACAATATTTTCTTAGATTGGTTCATTTTACACAGAGCGATGAAATGGTTTACTTTAATCTTCTGTTTGAGTTCCTGATGTATCGAAGGTGCACTGTGAGCTCTGTAACTGAGTCGGTGTTTGAATGTCCACATTTCGGCTGTGTATCTATTCTCTTCTTTTTCTACATGTGCTGCCTTTTTTTTTTTTTTAAAAGCAGGTGGTTTTGCTCCTGTATACTTCTGAGGTAATCGGCTCCGTTCCATAAAACGGGTGTATTTGTTTGTTTCTATCGCGTGTGCTTGCATTATGTGTACATCTTTACCCATAGCGTTGCTGTTCATGAGGAAGACCCCGAACGACTTTCCACTCTCATCTTCCAGACAGAGGAAGAAAGGATAGTGTCCATAGAGGTTGTGGGATCCCTGCAGGGTAGAAGCAGAGACAGATGGATGAAGGAACAAATGGGAGAGGTTGTGACGCATACGAGGGATGCAAGAGACGTATTGAGACTGAGGGGTTGACTTCACCACCTAATCAGCTTACAAGGCCTTCAATTATAAACCCTTTGGGAAGGAGAATTACACATGTTGCAGGCACATGTTAACATGCATCTCGCACACACACAGCATGTTGAGATCTGTCAAGTCTAAGCCTTTGAACACACATGATGTCTGACACACAGCAGAGTATTATTAGGATTGACGTGTATTGATGCAGATGCATGTGTAGATATGTGTGCATAGGTTTGTCTTTAAAAAAAGTGACTATGTACATGTGTGCACTCCTCACCCCATTTGGGAAAGCATCTCTGGTGAAGATTGGCCAGGTTTTCCAGTATGTGTCATGAAGATAATGTCTATGCACATGCTCTCCAAGGCCATAAATATTATGGGATGGGAGCTTAGCAGACAGCTGCAGATACTGATCAGCGAACACCAGGGGGCCCATTGTAGTGTCAAACCTAAATATATTTAAAAAAAAAAAGAAAATGAAAGCACAAGTCAGTACTGGGAGGCGAGAAGACAGACTGATGTGAGAAAGAGCAAGGGTATGTGGGAACGACAGACCAGGGGAGAGAGAGAGAGAGAGAGAGAGAGAAAGAAATGTGAGAGACAAAAGGAGGGAGAAAGAAAGTGAGAGGAGAGTGGGAGTGGGAACAAGACAAGGACGTGTGGAGGAGTTGAGTTGTAGAAATAAAAAAAACAGAGAGAAGACAGACCATCCCATCAAGCTCTAATAAGCCCTCTGGGTAGCTTTTCTCCAGCCTTCAAAACAAGACATACACCGGTGGTTGAAATACTAAGCCTAAACTCCAACCATATACAGCAGACAAACAAAGATATAGTGACATAATGGACAAGTACAGTTTAATTCTGCGGTTAATTAAATTAAAAGTTATGCACACAAACGCATGAGAGAAACACATTACCAGAAATAAACTAACTTAAGTAAATAATTCAAATTGAATGAAGAATGACTAATTACATTTGAGTAGCTTCTTTTGTTACAAAAGGAAGCATCCACACACTCGCCTGGCAGGTCAAAGAGCTGGGTGTTAATGGTAACCCATAGTCCATGTACTTGTTGATAAAACTTTGAATAGTTGGAGGAAATGATGCTTGACCAAAAGAATTCATGATAACGTTTCAAGATATAAAAAGCAATCATATGTCCATTAACCTTGTTATCACCCAACTGTATTGACTTAATAAAGTCATCAAATGCTGCTTAGGTGATTCTGAAATATCAAACAGTTGTAAAAACATAAAACAAGTGAAATAAATGTTGCTCTTGAAAGCAATAATGACCTCAAGAGCAGGAAAAGGCACTTTAAGGTGTGGTGTGTTTTTAATTTACTCTGTTCAAGTTGTTGTCTGACTCATACTTTGTGGCATCAATGAGTCTGGATGCAGCACTACTAAAACAACTAAGTTACTTTGACTTTAAGCAAAATGTATTGACAATTGTGCTCCCATCCATCAGTTCTGTGACTGACTCGATTCCCTTTAGAAGACCTTCAGCTTTTTGCGGTCACGCATTACACGCGCCTTGATCCTCTCCCCAGTGATGGACTCAATATCGGCCTCCTGTCCGATGGTGAAGGTGTTGACCGTCAATCACGGTTGTGAATCTTTTTCTTGTCCTATAGGTTAAATATGAGAAGCTAAATCTGACCTGTAACTTAAAAAAGGACATAGAGCCAGGAGGAATTATGGAGATTCACATAACAACTGGCCTCATAAGACAGGGTTATGAGAGTAAAGTGAGAGTGATTTGATTACTGAACAACTAATCTTCTCAACAGCCTCTTAGTCTGGTTGAAGGTCATGTATATGCAAAACAAGACAATGCCGCGTATAAGTGATGTAAGATTATGTGAGAAGCCAAAGGTCATCATGTGATGAAACCACATATCACAAGTAAAATGAGGTTGTCTTTTTTTTGTAGTGTGGACAATCAGATAAAATACTCAGGGCAGATAAACACCTCAAACGATTGACACCAATACAAAGAGCTAGTTACTAAAGGTTTGATCATAGTGGCACAATCCCCGCTCAAATGTCAAAAGAGAAACTGTGGCTTTCACCTTTCCAGTAAAGGAACCTCTGAGTCATCTAGATATGAGATAAATGTTTGCCTCGTGAGGAAATGTGTCATGCCCTGTAATTGGCAGTCAGCTCTGATTCACAACAAACTAACCGCAGCGATGTGCAATACATTATTAGTGTTGATGTCAAGATTATGGTACATGCATCACATCTTAAAAGTAAAACAAAAAACATGGAGTTGTGTGTCCTCAAAGCAACTATTTATCAAAAGGTGCCCTATCCATAGAATCAATGATAATAATGATAACTGTAATGCCAAGGGTTCAATATGAAGCTTGTGAGAAGAGATGCATACCAATACTGATTCTGAAGTTTTTATATGAAGCGAATAATGTTGTTGTTGTCGGGAGTATGTGTAAGGCTACAGAAAGCTATAGTAAACCAAGTATTGCTACCAAAAAAGATACCAGGCAAGTATATGGCATTGCATTGTGCTGGCTTCACATACAAACAGGAAGTAGCAACAGCTGTCAGGTTTTTAAAATTAAATCTTTTAAACTGAAGTGTAAGAGTTGTATTTTTTATCATAAAGAAGGAGCTGTTCAATCTCTTGTGAACGTCGTCATGGAGACAATATGTGGGCACAGTTGAGTCTGAATGTCTTCAAAGTGAGTCTGTGTGAGATTGAGAATCTTTAAAGTTCCCAACCATATTAATTGATTGGGGACGTGGATTGGCTCCCTCAGTCCAATATCCCATACGTTAATTACTTCAATATCGGACCCGATACCAATATAAGATCGGATTGTTCCCATTCCTACTTGTGAGCTGTATGCCCACACATACATAGACACACATATTTGGGTAATTGATCACTGCAGTATCCCTGCAGGGCTCACAAACTTGCCTGGATTGACATGAGCATAATCACTTATTGCTTTGGGAAACTAACATGGGAAGGTGCTACATGTCACCATGAGGAATAATGCATGATAATGTGATTTTTCTTTGAGTATCTCTGACATGATTTCATCAAATGGCATGCCAGCAAAAAAAAATAAAAAATCTATACAAATCTATTGACAACTGCCAGTCCTCAGTTCTGCAACACACTGTGAGAGTACTGTGGATAACAACTGTATAAGAGTAGCAAAAGGTCAAACACGGAATTAAATATTCAACAGCTCAGCTCATCTTATAATATTGTTTGTGGCACTATGGCAGCCTTTAGAAAAACATCTATGTAAACAACTCGGAACACAGCTTTTAGTATGCACTTGATGATATTCACCACAACAATAAGCTGCAACAATAAATCGACTAAGAAATACAAGCATCCCTCTAAACAGGTGCAGCTATGCATTAGTGTATACCCTATGTTTATAGTATATTATGTGTTGCAATGCAGTGCAAGCCTCAATGTGAATAATGTTATTTTGTTCAATATCCACAATATGAATTGTCCAGTGTTTATTCCAATACCGTCAGATGACATGAAATGTGCTCCTGTTGTTCTTATATACAAGGACTAACATATAGTGTGCACTCACAGGACTTTTTTGTTCTCCTTCCTGCGCACAGTTAGGCCAAAGGGCTTGTTTGTCAGCTCCAGGGTGTCTGTGATGGAACTGGAAGGGTCACTGGTGAGACTGCTGATGTGCTCGTGGGGGACCTCGAACCGGTGCCTGTGGGCATCGTAGATCTGACGAGAGGAAACAAATGTACGGGCAATGTGAGCGTGGCCTTATATCTCGTGGTCATGGTCGTACTTCGTTATTTTTGTACAGCATGGGGGTTAAACAAGCCCTAAAAAAAGGACATGCTTTTGAAATAAATCTGACTGGTGATTTATCGAACAAGTTCTGTTGCCCTCAAAATGTGTTTGCAGAGCGGGGAGTGAGAAAAAGTATGTACCTTAAATCGTAGTCTTTTGTCTGTCTGCATTTCTGCATGAAATGCCAGTTCCTGCACATCAGCCCCAAATAACGACGGGGAGGCCATCCTCTTCAGCTGGGCTTTAACAACTGCAGCATTTATAAATAAAAAATAAAAACAGCAGTTCAGTGTTACAATCTCAACATCAGTAAATATATTTCATTGTTACTTAACACCCCAAAATAAAGACAGAAAGACACATACACAGAACTACTCTTACACAATATCATTCAGAAAATAACCAGATCATAGTAGTTTTACATGTTGTCTGTTGTTTCACAAAAACGTCAAATGAAAGAAACTGCATTGTATTTGTTTGGCATTGTTATATCTTGCTTAAACTTTAGAAGAACGCTTCAACAAAAGCGTCATTCCTGCCAAGAGGAAGACGAGAAGATTGACGCAGTGCGATAAATCTGAAGCCAATGCTAGGAGTGAGCTAGCTTAGCCAAGCACAAAGAAAACTGCCATCTGGACTCAATCAGAAGGCAACTGAACGTGCTTACAATCACTCCAGGGCTCACAAATCTACCTATAATACCATACTTATTTCATTTGTGCATAAAACAACACGTTTTGGAGAAACACAGAAATGCATTCTTAAACTGTTTCTTGGGTGAGTGCAGACAATTCTTGAAATATCTTCTAGTTGCCAAGCAAATATAAGGCCAAGACTTGCAGATGTCCCCTTAAATATATGCACACATCTCTTACACACTCACTACAACTATTTTTAAATACCTTTTTTTTTGTGGTTTTATAGCTGAGCATTGCTTCTAATGATCACAACAAATCCAGCTTTAATCCTAACCTTCAAAGAATAATTGTTGGATAAGCTGTGCACCAACAGTTTAAGTAATTCAGGCAAAATAATTGTATTCATTTATAAAACATTACTCAAAAAAATATTTTCCTTTCAATGATCAGTGACTCACACTACTCAACACTAGAGTCCTCCCTGGAGTACCTTACTGAACACGCACCAGGTTAGCTGGGAAGGGAATTCACTCAAACACAGATGTAGTGCCAGGTTATTCATTTACCAGTAAGATCAAAGGGTACATCATGCTTACAGAGCCTACACAGTCCTCAGGTGCCTCTGAGGTAAATGTGGGTGATTTGCATTGCAGCTATGAGCAGTTCCATGGCAGAAGAAGTGTAAACCATTTAGAAGAGTTAGACTTTGAGAAGAAGTGAGCTCATTTAAAAAAATATATATATTAATTTAATTTACTTTATTGATCCAGAGGGAAATTATTTTATTGTGAAACATGCTAAACGCATGCACGCATAGGCCAGAAAGCACAAGCAGGACCTACAGACATGCAGTCTGAGTGAGGGGGCCGCACAGGGATTTGCGCCCCGAGCAGTTGGCGGCATCCCTCCAGTCCCCAGCCCAAGTCCCTACAGACTAAGCAACTATTATTCAACTCTGCTCTCTCTGTTCAACTCATTGTTAAATAACATCTAGCCTTCATGAATAAAAACAAAAGATCAAGTGGGTTGTTGCTTTAATTATAAGCATTTACCCCTTTTCCAATGTCACCACTTAAAAATAGAAAACAATTTCCCAGATATGTTTGAATATTGTTCTTTTACATTCATTTATTAAGACGGGCTCGACAGTGATGTAGCTGAGATTTAAAATTTCCAACAGTTCTTCTTGCTTGTACACAATAACTGAGTTCCATGTGACAGTGAAATCAAGCAGAAAATGGAAAAACCTGCATGCTGCAAAAGTCAATCATGTTTTCTGATATGCCATCCATGTCATATTTCATTTAAAAAAAAACATGCCGTAGGCAAAGTAAGTAAAAGAGGGGAAATGATGGGAGGAAGACAGACTGACAGATTGAAGGAATGTGGAGCAACACAAATTAACTGAATAGAAGTCAAATGCTTTCATCAGCTGCTGGCGAGTCCATGAGCAGGGTAGAGTAAGAGGAAACAAGGATTTACCATGAGCACTGGGACGCTCTACTGATTCCACGGTGTATCCATGGTTGGTGGAGAAGAAACACCAGGGAACATTTCTTTCATCCAGTGGGCTCCAGCAACATCCTCGCTTTGCACACAGTTGCTGTTCAAGTAGGAAGGCAGGTGTCAACTCCTTCTTAATACCCATTTTTGTTCAAGGTATTTAGAAAACCTTCAGCACAAATATAACTTTAAATCACTGAAAGTGACTCATACCTTAGAGGCTCCGGCATCAGGGAAACAGTCTACTCTTTCAGCCAGAGGAATGTTGGGACACTGAGGAACAAATTCTTCAGTAGTTTCTGCAAAAGATTAAAAATTTACAAAAAAAAAAAATCAAAAGCCAGAACCCAGTGATGTTAACAATGATATTAAAGCTCTCATGAACAGAAGAAAAAGGTTGCATAACAATTTTGTGTCCAATATTTTATACATTTTGTTCCATTCACAATTACAATGACCACTAGGAGGCTTTGTTGAAAAGCGTGTATGTTGTTAACCAGACTGTTAGCAATGCCACAGTGATGAGAAAGGTTCCCTAAATTACCATAGGAATTTTCTGCGAGCTTTAGCAGTTCAGTTCTTCTTCACAATGTAATATTCAACACAGATTTGGACGTCCCTGACAAGACAAACAATGCCATGCTTCAGGCATGGCATTGTTTGTCACTGTTAAGGGAGACATAATTACTAAGTGCATGTTTCTCTTAACTATAGCTGAAAATATCTTCCGTGTGGGTGGATGATTACCTTTAATAATGTGTGGTATTGGTAGCTCTAACTTTGGTGTCGGTAAAGGCTAGACTTTAACATTTGGCCTCAAACTCCAGACAGAAAAAGTTAAGGTGGACCTTTTTTGCTAGCAAATATGGTCTTATCCACCTTGGAAAATGTGCTTTATTACCTTTTTGAAGGTTACCAGCTTATGAGTCTTCACATTCATCACTCTTAACAACACACAATTGTCTCCAGGACATATCAGTGGTTAGCTAGCTTGCATAAGACAATTTGGAAGTTTCCAGAAGGCTTCTTCTCCTTTTTTGATGGTGGAGAATACCAAGCTTGCGCAGTTTCACTAAAGCAGAAGGGATATGGTGAGGGTTCAGGGCTAATGTGTTCAGTTGTGTGACAGTTAACCTATGCATTTTTGTGTATTTGCATTAATATTCACCTACCATCTTTGAGGCTCCCAGGCTCTCCGGTGACAAACAGAGCAATGAGAGTGACGGCTGCCACCGACATCAACGCGAACATGACCATGAGGATCACCTCCAAACCGGAGAAGCGCCTTTTCCCCATCTAACAAACACAATCACACAAACATTCACAGTGAGTGATTGCCGAGGCCAACATCATTAACACCCAATAATGACACCAAGTTTTCTTAAGGCAAGGTCTCAAAGGTCTAACAAACTTCCCTTGCTTAATGAGGCCCAATGGCAGGACATACACATTCTCTCACACACACACACACACACACACACACACACACACACACACACACACACACACACACACACAAAACAACCAAAATATGGTAAACAGATCTGACGCACACATATTTTCCTTGCATTAACCTTGGACTCTTGGAAAGTGTTGAGAAAAAGGCACTCACATTAAAATAAATAATATAACAGTTATGGGAAGAAAAACAGGAACATAGGATCAGGGAGTTGACAAATCTTCCAGACAGGCCAGGTCTAGTCTTTTCAAAGGCACCCATCATATCACTCAAGCAATTAGGCTTCACTCCAGTGTACTCTCAGAGACAAAAACAAGGTGAATGTCTGTATGTGTATGTGTGGGTATGTGTCTATTTGGCTGAATGAGAAGCTTATAGCCACCAGGTGTAATGTGCTGTGAAGAGCAGGCGAGGGCAAAGAGAGAGAGACAGAGCGCTGAACATGAGCATGACCCCCTCTGTATCATACAGAGTCACTAAAAAGTGCCTGTAAACTTGAAATGTAACACTAAGAAACACACACACAGAAAAATACACGCTGACGCTATCTATAAATCATTTAGATATGTACCTGAAAATAGCCTCCAACAATAACAACCCATCATTTGATTTATCCTATATTAGACAGTCATTGTGATAAATGTGATATACCCACAATTAGCAACACACATGGGTACTTTGTGGCTTTACTGCTGAGCCTCCCATCAGCACAGGAGGTTTAGAATAGTATCCGATATTCCATTTGAACTTGTACTTGATACCTTAAGTTCAGTGGTTACTTTGAGACATGTCTTTAAAAATGAAAGTCAGCCCAAGAGAAGGTTTGTAATCTGTAATTACGTTCAAGACTGGAATAAAAAATATGTATCAGTGTAGAGTAGCTGTGGAAAAAAAAAAACAGAAATCTGGCTTCACATCAGTATTCAGAGGCCTACACAGACATCTGTTCTTCAAGGCTGTGTAGCAAGTTACAGTGAATTATTTACTCCTCTGGCAAAGAGCTGCACATAACCCGCGTTATCATTAACAAACTCGGGGTGTCCACTCAAATGTGGAGTGACCTGCATATACAAACACCTGCCAGCTACAGCAGCGTCTTAAAGATAAAGTTTTACTGCAGTGCTTTCAGATATCTCAAGGTAAATGTTTTGATTTTCAGACATTGATGAAAGTGTTATCGAAAATGAATCCCTACAGCATCACAGTAAAGATAATCCTGCATCATTATGGACAATCATGCTGTATCAACAGATGAATAATCTATTTGTAAAGGATTTTTATTTATGTAGGGGATAATGTTCATAAAATAAACCACAGATCAAGTCATTTTTGAGTCGAACAAACATCCTGCAACTGCAGTCTTACCTCGGCTCTCTCCGACGGGCAGGGCAAAGTGCTCCTTAGTTCAAGTGAGATTGTGTGTTATAATCCACGGGATGTATTGTGGTCACAGGGGCTCAGCACTCCTTTACTGCTCAGAGTGTGTATGAACATGATATGTGTGTGTGTGCGTGTTTGACAGTCTCAGCATGCACACCCCAAAGCTATAAAATGTCGGATAACCATCTACAGTGTGAGGAAACAACTGCGGCCTAAATCCACATATCAGGTTGGTCCAATCAGTCCTGCTATCACGTTGATTTCACTCTGTGTGTGTGTGTGTGTGTGTGTGTGTGTGTGTGTGTGTGTGTGTGTGTGTGTGTGTGTGTGTGTGTGTGTGTGTGTGTGTGTGTGTGTGTGTGTGCATGTGTGTGTTTGTGCGTGTGTGTGTTGGCCAGTATTTTTTATTATTTACCCAGAGATAAATGTGTATTTATTGTTAGTTTATGAATGTTGTGAGTCAGCACAAGTAACCCCACCGCCTCCCAGTTATGGAAACACTTGTGCATACACATTTAAACATCGCACAAAAACTAAGGACATTTGTGTTTGGTAGATTATTTCTTTGATGTAACAATGCTTCTTTGCAATTAATTTTATACCGTTGGAAAGCATGTTTATTTCCCTTTGTGCCACATGTAAGGAACATGCATTTGTGGGATGAGCAGCAGAGCTGAGTATGTGTCTTTTATGGAGAATTAACTGACTGTACAAGAGCCATTTTTATGCCATTCAAACAACAGAAGGAATGTTTCCAGTCAGTTTTACACATATACAAACCATACTGAACTGCAGGAGTGTTTATCACAGTTCAAACGGGGAGAATTGCCTGTGTGGGTGAAAGAGCATTGATCCATTTCGGGTGAGTGAGGGAGCAGCGTGTGTTACTCATTGAAGACGATACAACAGGCGTCTGGTTGGTAGTTATGATTCATTCATGCATTTGGGCTGTTATTTATTAGTTAATGTTAGCGGAGCTGTTGTTAGTGTAACTAAAATGCTTAAGAGCAAAGGGTTATACTTCTTTTGGCATTTGTTGGCATTTTGCTCAACAGCTTCAGATGCATCACCACATGTTTCAGGCCTGACCCTGATTTGCATGTCACTTTGGGAAACCAAGACTTGGCCATTCAACAGAAACAAAAACTGTTTATTTTGCAGTGTGTGTAAAAAGACATCAAATTCGTCTGGATTTAGTCTATAATGTCCTGGTTCACCAAGCAGTCAGCAGTGTTAACAACCCTACAGTTTAAAGGAAGAATGTACACCAGCATTAAACCAAAATAAATTGCTGTTTGGTGACACCTCGGCTATTCTGAAGCCTCCGCTCTCCTCCAGTGGCACATCTCCAACCACAATTGCCTGTGGCCTGCATCGTTGTGTTAGCAGGCTAATGTTAGCACACTTTGGTTAACTCATAGCTTCATATTGCACATACATTGACACGGAATGACTGTGATCTAAACAGTGAGAGCAGTGAGAAGGCTATGTTATTCTTCTTTTCTTTAGTCCTTTGCCAAAACAGCTTCATAGTCCAAGTACAGTTGGTGGGACTCACGCTTCTCACTCTGTAGACAGTCGTGACACTGAGACATTTACAGAGGATATACTCGATTTCTGCTTTATTTATGTGTACAATGTTATACATTCCTCCTCTAAGAGGTTTTGGTTGCCATGTGTAATCACCTTACGTTTGGATTAGTTGAGATACTCTGCAGTTATACATCAGATTGCAAATCATGTTAAATAAAAGGATGTGGAAACTAATGGATAGCTTTTCAAGCTTCATGTTGTACAGTTTCTGCTGGAATACATCACAGCCAACACTTAATGAGTGAAGACCAGTGGACACATCATTGCATGTGCTATATTGTTTCATTGCAGACACAACGATACCTGCAAAATGTGAATATAACTAATTATTTTTTTAATTAATTGCTATTAACCATTAATTGTTCATAGTAATACTTACCTGTTGTTCTTGGGATGTAAGTATTGCTGTATATAGTTCATTTTCCTTTAAATGATATGATCCGTTTGCCAGTGCCACTGATGGCAACCAAGATTAAGTTTAGTATCCGATTTTTGCAAAACTGTTGTCATTGGCAACTGTTACTGTAAATCTTTGTGTTAATACCTTCAATATATTGTAAAAAATATTTTGTTCTTTTGCAAAAGTCTAAGAGAGAATAAGCCGTTTTATGAGCTTTGAATTTTTTTACTTCGTCTTTGTCTTGTAACAATGCTCAGCAGGCTTTGCTGGGTGAAGACAGATGACTGCACCCTCTGCAGTGACACCGACACAATGCCACCATCATCATCACGAAACAGGTCAGCAGCAGAGGACACTACCTCCTCTCTGGTCCTCACACATGTTGGACTTGCCGGGGCTTGCAGAAAACCAAAGCAGGCAGTGTTCTTTCAGCCTACATGCAAATAGTTCCCCTGTTTGCCTTGAGAAATCCACATGTAAACATGATGTCATGCACATGAAGACCCCTGGGCTCCTTATTCGAGCTGCCCAGAAAGAGCAACAATCCTCTGCAGTTGAGCAACTTGGGCAGCCTCAAAAGCAGCTGAACTCCACCCTGTTGATTGAGTTTGTCGGGCTAGAAAGGACTGCAAATCTATGGCTTAAATTGTGTACAGTTTCTCTGGCCAGACATCCATCAATGCCAATACATGCTGTAGTTCGGTGATGGCTTCAGTCCATGTCATCCCAATAAACAGAATGGAGAAGATCAGCTGAATGAGCTTTTCACTATCTGGAGACACAATCATCCACTCTTCCAGCTCAGAGCTTGATTGCCATGGGTGATACAATCGAAGGAGCCGAGCTGAGCTGTGGGTGAGAGTGTGTGAGTGGGTCCAGATAGGTGAGCCTTCAGTGTAAGGACAGGGTTTCATAGGTGTCTCCATAATTTGGCTTGGATACCATGTGTGAATCAGTGACCAAAGAAGTCCTATGTGTATGTGTTTTGACATCCAAGTTGTTCCCTGATCATTCTGCTCACTCTTTTCTTTCCTTACAATCCAATTCCACTCTGCCACTGCCAATTTCAGGTGCTCTCCCTCTAGAATGCAGCACCAGCCCATTTCAATAGAACAAACTGAAATTGGCAATTCACTCCCCTGTATCGATCCAGTCACTTTAAAACCTGGCACTCGACATTGAGAGCTGCCAACCACCCAATTTTATGTATGTGTGTTCATGTGTGTGTGTTTGTTTGTGTGTGATGGGAGCCTGCACAAGTAGAGGATTACTATCGGGTTGTTTTGATACCAGATTTACATGAACCAAAAATGTACCAAGAAGAAAATGAAGCCACTTTTATCAATTTTTTTTCCAAAATGCTTACAAAGAACATTTAGAGTTAGAGCACATTTTGTGTTAGCTTGCTTTACTTTACTGTCCTTTAAAAATAAAAAAAATGTTCACTTCTTTAATAAATGTCAGGTGTTTCCCTCATTGACCATATGGAGATAACACTCCTGAAGACTGTGTTATAATACATACTCTAAATATAAAGATTGAGATTAAATACTTTGGTTTTATTCACACATGAGTGTGATTTCGAAGCTTCTACATTTACCCAAACGAACCTCTCTACTTATTGTGACAAAATAATCACTGTGCTGTTGAAGGAATGGAAGACTTCCCCGCTGCTCTGTTTTGTAAAAGAACAGACTTCGTAATTTGTTTGCGCAATTAAGTAATTCTTAACCAAGGGAGAAAGAGTGCATGAACCACCTCATCTGTCGACCTCGAGTTATTTGCAGTAAAGTCACCTTTTGTTTGAACACAGAGGGGCTGTACGTTTAAGTGTAGAAGAGTGTTATTTTATTCCGAAGAATAGAGGAAATTATGAGCTGATTTTCATTACCTCTACAGTAACCCTCTGTTTTTGTGCTCAGTATTGGTTTTGTTGAATGATAAGTAAGTGTTCAATCTGGGGGCAAGCTGCATGGAGGGGCCCATGGATCATACATTTAGGCAATGATAACCACATTGTATCTTAACCTAACTAATCAATAGTACTCATTAAAGCAACAAAAACACATTTATTTATTGTTGCACGAGTAAAATGTTAAACTGTAATCCCCTTCCCCTGGATTGGCCAATATTCATTTTTTCTTTTTTGCAATGTTAATGTTGTTGGTGGGCCCATTGAACTTGGCCAGTAATGTTGGAGGGAATATATCCACACCAGGAAGTGCAGAAAAGTCCAGATGCCTGGAAAGAAAGGTGAAGAAAAGGAGGGCGCTGACTCGAACATTCAACCCCAATAATAACTTGGAGTAGGCAAATGTTCACCAGGCCAGCCCTTATCCTATTGATCCAACATGCTATTAAATCACATTTGATGAGGACCCATTCGTTAAGCCTTTCAGGGCCCCAGTTCCATCCCTAAATATGTTTTGCTTCCTTAAAAATAATCTCTGTTAGGATGGCAATATAGAGATGTGATTACACTCCATGCACACACGATACTCAACAACATATATAGCACACACATTGTTTTACTTCATGTTCAGAGCTTTTGCATTTGACTAGCTGTTGGTAAACTTTACATTAGGCTGGCAGGACATTAATATAGCAAGCACTGTCAAATCAAACAAATGTGAATAGGGGAGCTTTTTGTGCTTTTATTGGCATTTGATTTGCATCAAAGTGTGATTGATCTCCAACAGCACCCGCATTTACCCACACTGCGTTGTAATTGTTCTTGTGATGGAAAAGGAATACCTCTTCTTCTTGGCACAGTTCAACTGCTGCCACAGGGTAAGGTTTAAAGGTGGGAAATTGATTTTTTTTTTTGCTTCCACCACAGAGAAATTCCGTCAAGGAGTTGGCAACGTAACAATGAACCGTCTATGTTGATACAGTCATTCAACCTCCTCGGAGACAAAGTCATCAAGCAATTACACTGTGGTGTTGCAGTTGTTCTCTCTTACTCACTCTCCATGTTTCTGTTATATCACCAATGGCTGCGCAAGCCATAATATGCAGGTGGCCCATCTAAGTGTTCCCATTATGCAGCTTTCCCCATAAGCATGGCACAGATGTTAGACCCCTATGGGGGACAAACACCATGGTGAATGAAGAAGAGAATGCAAATGTATTACTTTAACACACACACACACACACGCGCAGGCACTCGCACACGCACGCACACACACACACACACACACAAGGCTTCTGCTGCGTCATTTCGAAGGAAAATGTGTTCCATCCCTGCTGTTACTGTCTGCATGTTTGACAGCAATAGACTCCCCCTCCCAAACCCCAACACACACACACACACACACACACACACACACACTAGTAAAAAAAAGATAAGTAGCTTCCAACTGTTTTAATGCAGCAATCAAGCCCTAACACTGTGCTGGTCCAGTTTAACCATTAACCACTGGTTTTATTGTCTGTGTGTTATGGATCCGTGTTGTTATTCACATTCAGTACAAAGCTCACTATATGCTACTATCTGTCGAAAGAAGGTCAAAGTGTGAAAATGTCATACAATCCTTCTTGTCACCGTCTTTATACGCGCCATGCTGTGAACTGTGACCGCGTGAACTCCTGAAGGACAGGAGTTCAGTTGAGGTATGGAATATTAACACAGGAAGCCGTAACGGACAAAACATAGCACAACTTTTCTCTCTGCTACTTCTGCTTATGGTTTTCAGGATATCAGAATGATTTTAATTATTTCAGATTTTTCTGCTTAGCGATGGGGAAATGTGTGTGTGTGTGTGTGTGTCTCAGTGCATATGCATGCAAACAACTATTCAGTTCTTGGACTAGTCTCTTCTTTTTTTTCCCCCACAGTTCTTTCAGATTTCATTTCAAATTTAATGGCTAATATTGTCTGACAGCTAATTATCCAAACTTAAATGTGCTGATGGTAGCAAAATGTCTCTCCATTAAAGGGGAAAACAATACACCAATGCGCAGTCAACCATAAATAATCATTTCATTTGAAGTATCTGCTATGGTTTTTCAGTCCCCTTATACTTCCAATTAAAAGTCTTCAAAATGATTCACATAAGAAGGCACTTCTCCTCACAGCAATCTTCATTATATGGACTTTAAGCACCAGTAAAGGTAGACAGATCTATGTTGGTGACGATACTGGATATAGCATTAGCAGAAGTCGATGTATCCACTAGTGGACACGGCTCGTTTTATGCATAATGGTTGATGTGAATGGATTAAACAGGAAGGGGATCACTGGATTACCAGGTTTTAACTACATCATTCACAAACTGCTACCCTGCTGAAGGGCTCCCTCCTGAGTCTCTGTTGAGCAGCTGATCCTGTCCTTCAATCTGCTTGGGGGAAAAAAAGTCTTCCCCAGGAGATCAATAAAACGTGTTATGACTCAGTGACTCTGAATGTGTAAAACACTAAATGTGCCTTTTTTTTTTTTTGCATGTAGTCCACATTTATGCATCCAAGAACACACATTTCAAATCTTTATTTCTCTATTTGACATTTTCTGTTTCATTGTTTAACTGTGCAGCTAAACCCTTTGGAACGTCTGCAACATCTTGACACCCTAATCGTGTCTCTGCCTGTCAAGCAAATTCAAAGAAGAAAAGATCAAAGAAAATCTTCAAGAATCTCTTTGACGCTTTACTGAGACACGATCTTTCTGGTACAATGTGTTTTATAGGAGTTCCATCGATTGTGTTTATTCACAGACTACTATCTACAAATGCCTCTGACAGTTTTTTTTATGATTGTGAGGTTTTCAGAGGTGGGCACAGTTGATAAAAAAAGGTAACTCCGTTAGATGTTTAGAAGATTTAATCTAAACACATTACATCCATAAATGTCCACTGATTGCTTCAAAATTTCTGCTGCTATTCAGCTGGTTTTTTTTCTATACTAATTCATGCACTCTGACCTTTTGTGTGACACCTCATTTGACCAGTCAGGATTGTCCATTTCACTACTAGGCTACTTTAGCCAATGAGAGCCTGAGTAGAAACAGGACTTATGGTGCATTCATGTTGTGTCAGACACATCGGAAAAAAGGATTTCCAAGTAAAATGCACATAAACACCTGCTCAAGTTGGAACAACAACTCGGAAAAGAATTAGGTGCCCGACTTACCGACTTGACGTCTGATTTGTCATCGCATGAGGGGCAACATGTAAAGATATTTTTTATTAATTCACGTATTGCACATCAACTATTTGCTCAATTAAAACTTGTAACAGAGATATTCCAAATCTTCTTCGTAGCATCCACATTTGTTGTTGTAGTTTCAACATTCAGACCCAAGATTCAGACTTAATAAACTGAAAACATGTGAAAATGCTGAAGTAGGCAGAACGACCTCCAAACTCGGAAACTGAGACCATCCGAGGAGCGCATGAATGCAGCATTCTTTCAGCAGTCTCGTCTCTTCGGAGAGTCGTGAGAAAATTATGTCAGCTGAATCGAGTTGTGCGAAAGTGAATTCAAGTCCTAAAAATGATGTTGACAGAATCCAAATGTACCATGAGTCAAATTATTGTAGAGGCTAAAAAATAATTAAAAATGAACACAGATAATTAACGTTTAACGGATTGACAGACGTGTGCTCGGCCCTGTACATTTATGAGTAGTCATTTATACGTTTATTATTTATATGAAGCGATGCCATGAGCCTTTTCTGGTATTTATTATCTTGACTTCATTAGAGACATCTTTACTATCCTGTCCACAAGCAAAAAATGCAATACAAGCACATTTCAGATTTCATTTGAAATGTAATGGCTAAATTGAATTTGATACTGTATCCATGTTAATTCTTATCATTAGTCCTATGAATCAAGCTACTGCAGGCCATAATGCTTATTTGAATGTTATTAAAATTGCTTAGCATACTGAATATTAATTTAGTGATCAGAACATAGATCCAATATATTGTAGAAGAAAATAGACTTTGTGAGAGAGGACTTTGTTTGGGCGAATTGAAAAGTGAGTACCGTTTTATTTTAAATTGTATAAATTATAATGACTTGAGAGAAGTGTTGTTTCATGCAATGAAAAATGAAATACTGGTGTGGACAGATGGACAGCAACAATTGGAATGGCGGTTAAAGACGACATATTATACCCCTTTTCTACCTTTTGAAACAGTCCCCTGTGGTCTAAATGAAACATCTGTGCTGTGCTTTGGTCAAAATATAACATGAACATAAAATATAACATGAATCAAGCACCAGAGGAGGTTTGTGACCCTGTTTAAACCAGCTCTCTCAGAACGCTCCGTTTTGGTGTGTCTGTCTCTTTAAATGCAATGAGCCCCCCCCCCCCCCCCCCCACAGTAGACATCACTCCTCTGTGACTAAAAATGGCAGACCTGCGCAAAAGTTTTGTTCTAGGCTGGGGGTGGAGTCCATGGGTTTTTACTGAGAAAATGTGAAACTTTTCTCTGTGTTGTAAGACTTATGCAGACCACAAACAAAGGACTGGATGGATTTATTTCATATTGTGTGGGTCAGTAGACACTCAGGTTACCCAAATATGTGTTCAAAAACACTGTAAAAGTGGATTTTTCATAATATGTCCCATTTCAATATTGCAAATTTTGTCTCAAAATCTTGAAAACGAAGACAAGATAGTCTGTTTAGTTATTGTTCTTTTGCGTTTTTTTCCTGTTCCGTGACAGTGAATAGACCTGCTGCGCACCCTGATCCTGGAAGGTTTTAATTCATGGTGTCATGTAAGCTATCGCGAGCTGGGCACAATAATAAAATAAAAAACCTCAAGCTACATTATAAAAGGTATTTCAATTGGAATGACTTAATTGATGTTTAAGTAGAATTTTACATGCAAATTTAACAAAAGAGACAAAATTGGAGTATTTTTTGTCCAGTTAATATCAGTGATTTAAACAGTTGTATGGTTAAACAAGTTTGAAAAATCATTTTGATTGTATGTAAACTGTTATTGATAGTTTATCTGGATTAAATCAAGGATTATTTAGCTATGATTTTCTCTATGACTCCACAGCACCACAATAGACTCTAATAAATAATTCATATTTTTCTGACATAAAAACAAAATACTGCAGTGTATGATGTTGTGAACCAAAATGTTGGTCAAACTTTAATTCAAAACTACTAAACAAAAATAATGCGAAGTTTTGTACCATGAGATTCCAATTCGCTCCGTTTTTTAATCAAATTAACATCCTCATTTAAAGTTTAATTTGCTTTTTTTATCTCTTACTCTCTCTGTCTCTCTCTCTTGCGCTCATCAGCCCTGGAGTCAGGCGGTACGGGTAGCAACAACGAATTTCCCCGTTGCCATGGCAACTCTGAGCTGGGTGAACTTTTGTCAGGTGCCAAGAGCTTGGTGCAACAGAAAAGAGTTGGTTATGTGTTGTGTGTGTGTTTGTGACTGTGTGGGTCATGTGTATGTGCATATGCGTGTGCATGTGTGCTTATGAAAGAGTGTGTGTGTGTGCGCGTGCATGTGTGTCTGTGTGTGTGCGTGTGTGTTCGAACTTACACACAGTGCCACTTGTGAGTGTGAGGGTTAGCAGGGTAGAAAGAAAACTGTTTGCTTATCTTTGAGGAAGGCTGCAAATCCCCCTCCGGTCTGTCACTCTCTCACTCCTCGGGCTGCGTGATTCTTCTTCCCTTTTCTTCCTCAGACCCTCCCTCTTTATCTTCAATTATCTGCCTTTCAGAAACGCTACTGCCGCACACTTCTCCCTTCCACTGAACATACCGCAAAGGGACTCCTTAACTTTCTAGACCCCGTTTCTCCTCCATCTGCTCCCATGTCTATTTCTCTCTCTTCCCACCCCGAACTCAAACATGATAACTTATTGTGTGTACTTCTGTGTGTTCATACACCTACTCTCCTCCCTCGCCTTGTGCCATGATATGCTGAGTCTTAGCTCTCAAAGAACACTCTGTATTGATCTTTCCAATCCTCCCTCATACTCTTTCTGTCTTCCTCTGCTCCCTCTATCCATTACCCTCCCTTCAACCTGCTCCTTCCTCTGCAACCTGCATACACCGCTAATGACCCCTCTGCTAATTCAGACGCCATAAAGAGTTATGGAATGTCTCTATTTCATCACGACTGAGACGACAATTATTAAAACCTCTTAACTGGGAGTCAAACAGCAGACGGCAATGCAGCTGGAGACTGAAAATAAACTTTATGAAACACCTTGTGGCGCAGCTACTGCATGCAGAGTTATCAGAAAGATCTGGAGGTGAAACATGTTTGTATGATTGTATGTCTGTGTGTGTGTTAGTGTGTGTGTGTGTGTGTCCTAAATTAGGTGAATGACTTGTTGTTGCTGTGTGGCTCGGGCCTGCCAACACAGAAGCACTCTCTTTGACTTCACTTGATCAGTATGCAGCTCATCTCTGCATCACTGTCCTTGTGTTATAAATACTTAAGACACACCCACACCCACACTGACACACACAAACACGCACACAAACAGAAATAAATGCACACACCTCATCTCAATTTTGTCCCTGACTGCGTAGCTGGCAACCTTGTGTTATAAATATAACATGTAAAAAAAAAGAAAATGAAGGTAAAAATAACAGAACTTGGACCAACTCCAATGTTCCAAACACACATGTGCCCCCCCCCCCCCCCCCCCCCCACCGCTCATCTTTGATTCTCTCTCTTATACACACACATCAGCACACACCCTCAAATGCACAAATATGTGAACACACAGTGTACACTCCTCCAACACACTCTTCAGGGTGATAAATAAAGCAGTGCGAGCTCAGCAGTAGCCCTTTGCCATGTCAGGTTTTTTTTCTGATGTCTAGTTCAGTCCAGGGGAGTGGTTCAACACCACAACACTAATCTACTATGAGATACACAACATGTTACACACACACGAATACGGACTTCTCTGGTTCTTCACTGAGGCGAGCTTTACAAAAAAAGCATTACACAAACCTGGACAAATCATCAAAATCAAATTAAAATGTAATGTAATGTACCTTCGGATGACTCAAAACGAGAAGACAGCATCTTTTACATTTTAATCAACTTTGCCAAACTGTTACACACGTAGCCAAAGATGAAAGTTGAATTTTGGAGCAAGGTTTAAAAAAAAAAAAAAAAAAAAAAAGTAATGTCATAAAAGTATTGGAGCAGTATCAGAAGTGAATATAAATTGGAAACCTGCAAGATGATAAAAACTGGAATATGAAAGGTGCTGACTGTGACTTTGATGTTCGTTCAATTAAGGTGATGAAAAAGTTCTAAATTAGAAGAGCGACCCCCAGCTTCTTAAATTTCATACTCTGTAAAATACGAGCATGAATCGAGCTCACTGGATGTGTGCTGTCATTCTGTCAAGTAAAAACAGAAGTCACGAACACAGAGCTGAAAAAGAAAAAGAAAAAAACAACAGTCACATCCACTCACTGAGGCGTGCGCCTTTCATGACTGAATGAGTCACAGGCAGTCCCTGGACTTAAAACCTCCACAACACACCAGCCGAGATGTTTCATACTTGTATTGAGAAAAAGACTTATGCTCACATTCATGCACATGCTCGTCGCAATCAGACGTCTAAGCGCGCAAAGGAAGGAAAATGAAAACCATGAAATGCTTGTGTTTATTCCTATGTTGGACTGTATGATCCACGCCCGCACATTCCCACACAAACAAGTGATTGACGTGGTGGCAGAGGGTCTGAAAATAGAGTTCAAGTGTGATCCTGGTCACACAAAAAAATGAAAACACATATATATCTGTCTTTGATATGCATCCTCAATTTCTTATCACACTTTAATCTCACAGTTTAATAATCTTTATTTAAATGAGATATTCTGTAAGATATATGCGTACCAACATATGCTGCTCTTTGGACCCTATTATATAACACTTTTTTTTTGGATTCTTTTTCTTTTATATTTCCGAAATCCCATCCTCCTCTTATCCACTGTTGCATGCTTTGTACTTTTCCCTCGACTGCTCCAGATAGCCTACAGCTTTTGGCAATAACCTCCATGTCAGCCCTCTCTAACCTCTCAAAGACCCTGGCTTTGTTTACTCATGCATGCTTGAATGCTAATATGTCCGGTTAAGAGTCCAAAATGCAGAATAAATGGGGGGGGGGGGGATGTTTGTTGGTCCCGCGACTTTCTTCCCTCTCAATTTCCACCACAATGTTTCACAATGTAAACACTCTGGGCCATTTCACTCATGATAACAGGGGGCTCAGATACAACGGGGAAAATGGAAGGTGAAAGCTTTGATATAGACGTCCAGGGATACTGGATGAGGATAAAGATCTGTTTTATCTTTCAGTGCACAAATACTGTATGAGCTTAAAAAAAAAAAAAAAAAAATCCCCGAAGGTAATCAATGATTTTCTGCTCCCAGTTTGACTCACCAAAGATCACTGCAACATGAATGCTCCACCGAAAAGTCATTAGTGTTTCCTGTAGGTTTGTGTGCATTGCTTAGACCACCACACATTTCATGCACAGGATTATATGTGTCAAAGGGTTAATTGTGTAAAGTAAGAAGCTTTAGGATTAAATTAAAGGTGGAACATATTCCCTCAAGATAAGGCCGTATAATTTGATTAGCTAACTAGCATTTAAAGGAATGTAGATGTATCGTATGGTTATGATAGAATCTAATGCTTTCATGCTGTAAATGGGCAGTACATAACAATGGTACAATACCTCCCATCTAGACTGACTATAATAGAAAATGGCATTTATTCTATTTTGAAAAAAAATGGGATTATTTAGTGTCTAGAACTAAGTTTCTATATCATATTTAACTCAGAGTACACCACCAAACACTTCAGAGAGACATTTTCACAAATACACTCGTTCACTTTCTTGCAAGAGTTAGATATGAAGGTTCACACTTTTATATCTGTCTGTTAAATGTTAATCTGCTTCTGTAGATTTGCAGAGTTCAGCATCAGGATACAGGCAGGGGAGGCAGGCTAGTTTACTTCAGCAAAGAAGAAGCCAATCTCTGCTAATCTCAGGTTTGAGCTGCAAGTTTCATGCTATGTGCACAGCCACACATACAGTACATACAGCGGTTAACATGTGGGCAGTGGGGACGTGCCCATTCATGCGGCTCTACCAAAACACCCTGAACCCTGCAAAGGACTCGTTCATATGAGACAGCTGCCACACTGTGTGTCACTGTGGAAAGAGACTGCAGTGGCCTCATTGAACACACAGAGAGTTCTAAGACACCAGGCTTCATGATCAAATAACCCAATTTTATTTTGCATCTGTTTATATGTAGGCTCTCTCTCTCACACACACACACACTCTATCACTCTCTCTCTCTCACACACACACACACACACACACACACACACACACACACACTCTATCACTCTCTCCCTCACTCTTTCTCACATTGGGGGAGTAAAATATCTGTAAATATGATTTGATTCATATTCCTGTCATATTCTTTGGTTACAGTGGGACACTTAAATAACAAAACCTCAGAGTGCAAACGTGATTTAAAAATTCACCTGCTATGAGACGTACCACTTTGCAGCCAAAATGATAAATGAATGCATTTTTACTATAAGAGATATAAAACAAAATGAAATCTATGTGCGGTTGCATATACAGTTCACTGAGGCAGACAGGTGAGAGAAAGACAGAAAGGTAAGAGACTACGAGCAATAGCCGTTGAAATACTCGCCAACTGAAGTTATTCGTTGGGTATTCAATCATTTCTTGAGGAGTCAGGGAGAACGCAGCAGAGGAGAGTGAAGCAGTAAACCTCTTTGTTTCTATGATTGGATTTATTAATGAGTTACATGAAACAACTAAGGGTAAAGAGAGTGTTCATAATGACTGTTTCAATCTTTCTGGAATGGGAACCTAATGCAGACAATACAATTTCTGTCACATTTTAATAGATTATTATGTACAGATTTGGGTTTAGTGTATCTATGAAATGAAAAAAATAACCATGTGGAATGTTGGCATAAATATACACACAAAAAGACAGGAAATAAAGGGTACAACAGGCAACATGATCTGGGTGATTCTTACTAGTGAGAATAAGCTATGGTCCTGAAACCTGGTGCAGTTTCTTATTATGGACATAAAATTGAGTTTCCATTACAGCAATGTGTAAAATTGTTTGTTTTTGCGGTGGGTCAAACCATTAAAAAAACTCGGGATCATCCAAAGATTTTGTGGGATAATTATCTATTCTCCCAACTTACTCCAAACAAATTGTCAAACTTTCTCTTCAATTTCTAATACTGAGCTCTCACTACTAAGTTTAATGTTTGCATCCCTCACTATTAATCCTGGCCAGGCCAGAGATTTGTCTCAAAGCTATTCTGTAGTCACTGGGTCACAGCGTCTCTGGCCTCTAGGCTACTGCTGCTTCCAAACACCTTTTATAAAATCATGACACATGATACGGAAAAAGGGGGGGGGGGGGGATGGGGAGAAATAGATGGGGTCAAAGTAGCAACAGATGATTTTACAAGTGCAAAGGATGAGGGCAGGGAGAAAAAAGAGACAGAAAAACAAGACCGTGAAGGAGAGGACAAGGGTGGCCACCTCTCTATCTTTCTTCCTTTCCTTTTCACACACACACACACACACACACACACACACACAAACATGCGCCCCATGTCTTTCTGTCTCCCTGTCTCTTACATCAGCCTGCCTGCCAACCCCACTGACCTGGCCGATCTATCAACCACCGCTGCGGCTTCGGAGGAAGGAGGGAGGGATAAGGAGGTGAAGGAGAGAAAGAATAGAGTGAGAGAGAGACCGGTAAGAAAGAAGGGAACAGGGTTTATGTGCTGCTTCCAAGTTAAAAGTAAACAATGGACAGGCTGAGAAAAACGTTGTGGTTTTTCCTCCGCTTCTTCTCCCCTCTCACCAGCTAATTGCCTCCATTTCATTTCACACTCAGAGAGCTGATGCTAACAAAAATGCTAAACGCTCCCAATTAAATGAAGCATCAGTCTCTCTGGACAAATCCTCTCTGACATTTTTTTTTAGTACAAAATAATTTGGTGTAATGACCAGTGAAAATTATGATAAATCTCTCTGTGCTGTACCTCACGTCCAAGTACTGTTCAACAAGAGGGACAGTACTGCAGCTTTTACATTTTACAGTTCATCATCTTCCCCATGCCTGTCCATCACCTGCCCCTGCTTCCCCCCCCCCTTTAACGTTCAATCACTCTCCAGAGCAAATAATCCATAGAGCCTCCGAAAATTACTCAGTCGAAGCTGTTAAGCATGCTCCATACATCAGACATTTAAAAAAGAGTTCCTACCCCTTTCTTCACCTTCTCCTTCCCCTTCCGTCTCCACTGAAATTCCTTTCAGTCCTCTCTAAAGGTGTCCATAATTTCACATGTCTGTGGTGTCTACATTGTTTATCTCCCCATCCTCTCTTCTCCTCCTCCTCCTCCTCACCTTTCCATCTCAGACCTCTCCCCCCTGGTTTCTTATCACACCCTGCCCTCTTCTCTCTCCCGGCAAAATGGAGAGAAGGAGTGTGGGGGGGGGGGGGGGGGGGAGCAGGGTGGAAGAGGAGATAGTGCAGAGAAGAGTGACAGCAGCTTATGGGGGGGGGGGGGGGCTTTTTCCCTCCACTTTTTCTATCTTGCTTTCCAACTCTCTCTCTCTCTCTCTCTCTCCCTCCCTTGTGCTTTCTCTGCCTCTCTTTTGAATGTACACACACACACACACACACACACACACACACACACACACACACACACATATAACAGGGGTCTCTGGTCTTCTATGTCTGCTTGTGTTTCCTTAAGGGTTCTCAGCTTCACTCACACAGCTGAGATCTGCCGGTTGCTGCCCTCCCTGCCTGACAACTATGTGCACCTTGCATGCCTAGCTGTCTACACACAAACACTCACATAAGCCTGCAGGGAAACACGGGAATACACACTGACAGGAAATATCTTCTAAAAAGAAGAAGAAAAAGAAAATACACTGCACAGTTGCAAGCAAAGCAGGCATGTAAGACATGCATGCTGATTTGCAAAACCAGCACCCATACACAGCCATGCAGTGTGCTAAAAGCAAAGATCCTGCTTTTGTCCTGCCTGCGAGCATGAATCAGCATTCTGCCTGAATTATAGGGCTGCATTATGGATTCTCTCCGCAACCCACATACTCTCTAGACATTGTTGAGGGAAACAAACACATGCACACACGCACTCACAGCAGTAGCAAGTAGACATCAGTGAAACCTTTGAATAACAAAAACAAGTGCTTATAATGTCAGTTTTTTTTTTGACACCATCACAGGAATTATACACGCCCCTCCTACATTCAAAACTTGGCCATTCTCAATTTTGGTCTTCTTCCATCCTGTGTTTTCGGGGCACGTATTATGAAATGGTTTAACACATTTGGTGCCAACAGTCACAGTGTTATCTCTTGTTTTTTTTTGTGCTTTGGAAGAAAGTAAAGAGAAAGCAAAACAGTGTATGAATATTCATAGACATGGGGAGCCATTTTGGCAGGGAGAGGGAAAGGCAGACGTGATATGGATCAATCTATTTTAAAGAAAAAGATTTCAATGCATCTCATCCAAAAACATTAATGAATAGTTGGCTGTTGCATTAAAGTCAAGGTCTAAATGGTAAATAAACTTGAGCTTGTATAGGGCTATTCTAGTCCTATGACTACTCAAAGGTATTTTTACACCGCAGTTCACACCTACACATTCACACACTGATGGCAGAGGTTGCTGTGTAGTGACCATCTGAAGTAACTTACCTCATTCATGCACATTAGTACGCCCCAACAAAGCAGCGGGAGCAACTTGGGGTTAAGTGTCTTGCCCAAGAACACATCAGGCATTTGGCTTCAGGATTTGGGGATCAAACCCTCAACCTTCCAGTTGAGAGACCGCCTCTACCACTGAGCCACAGCCGCCCCTAAGTGAAAGTCTTACGCAGATAGACACTCTACCTGTGCAAAAAATAAATAATGTTAATAACGTCATGACTAAGTTTGTACTTGTCTCATAAATGCTCAGCAAAACTGTTTAATCCTCGAGTAGTTTCAGATGTGGGACTGTCCTCATTACCTATAGAAATGCATACGCTTCTGTGTGTTTGTGTGGGCGAGTGGTGATCCCCTAAAAACTGCTCGGGCCCTAATTAAGCTAACTCCCGTCCTGTCGAGCTAATGCTAACAATGCAAGTGATCCCTGCTCATTAGGCAAAAATCTCCACAAATCTCTCCAACACTCAGTGCAGTGGAAGCAGTTACAGAGCGCTCTGACTAGCACAACATCGGCTCCACATCATTACACACACACACACACACACACACACACACACACAATGACACGCGATAAAACAGTCACGACCGTACACACATACAGTGTGGAGACTTTACGCATCATTATGCTCCCTAACAGAGCAGAAATGTTTGGCTAACATCATAACATCAGGTCAGTGGGCGAGGACATGCCAGGGGTCTGTCTCAGTAGGCCGGATGAGACACACACACACACACACACACAAGCAGACACACAAGCAGACACACACACAGACACACACACAGACACACACACAGACACACATACACACACAAGCAGACACACACACAGACACACACACAGACACACAGACACACACAGACACACAAGCAGACACACACACACACACACACACACACACACACACACACACACACAGACACAGACACACACACACACACACACACACACACACACACACAGACACGCACACACGCACACACACACACACACACACACGCACACACACACACACACACACAGACTTAACTGGCTCTTAGCATTACAATATAGCATGTAGGCTGTAGCACCAAGCAACAAATGTACAATGAAAGTAGCTTGCGTTTTCTGAAATTGTATACACCCAAGGCCAGTTTACACCAGTTGATAAACACAAGAAGAAGCCAGTCACATGTTTTTTTTTTTTTTTTTAATAATTAGCATTAAATAATTACACAAATGTTGATTCAAATCTGCTAGTCACCCTTACTGAACATGCTAATAAGATAAACACCAACAAATCATCGTTTGGGCCTTTAAGCTTAAAGGGCTGGGTTGTGCTCATAGACTGTAAATATGAATGGACGAAGCCTGAGTGACGTCAGCCATCTGTTACAGCAGAGGCTCATCGGCAGCCGACGCCATGCTGGAGGTCCTTTTCCAGCCTAACTTTCAGTCAACGTAAAGAAAGGTTAAGAGCCGAAGCTGAGGCGGGTTTTAAGCCTCTTGAAGAACCGTTACATCGCGCCCACCCTGTCAATCATGTCAGCTACGCGCCTAACTATGGCTGACACGTATCGCTTTCAAAATCAAAATAGAGCCGTTTGAAGAAAAAAAATCACCCTCCAGTGTGTGCCAGTGATGACACTAATCCGGCCTATTTAGTTTTTTTGTACCAGGCTGTATAAATGTTTTTTCTGCTGTAAAAAACTGCCTTATTTGCCAGTCATGTGTATGTGACTTCCGGTGTTCCTGGAGCCAGCCTCATGTGGACACTCGACCAAGTGCAGGATTTTGCACTTCCACATTGGCTTCACTTTTCAAGATCGGAGGCTGCTGCTTGGTTGTGCTGGACAATAATTTTCAATGGGTATCTTAAGGAGCATCAGTGAAGCTCCAAGATGTATCCATTGTCATTACTTTCCTGTTCATTCTTTGGAAACACATTAAATATTCATTTTAATGCAGCTCTAATAAGTGCACCTTTGTGCTCTCTGCCTTTGCCGTATGTCCTATATCATCCCTCCCTGCTTCTTCTCGACTGCTTCTTCTTCCTTTACTTGCCCTCTGTTCGTGATTCTACTGTTGCCTGGGGCTAATGGATGTCAGCAAGCTGATTGTAAAGCCAGAACCAGTAACACACAGACATACACACACACACACACACACACACACACACACACACACACACACACATACATAAAGAGAGAGGGCTGATTGCATCGTAATGCAAATACAATTCCACGCCACACAAAGTGGAACTGTAAAGTCAGCTTTAGTCTTTGCAGAAAACCTGCAGTTTTTTCTCTGAGGAGGAGAAAATGATGTGCAAGCCACTACTTGTTTATTTTATTTAACTTGACCTTATAAATTCAGCTCTTTATCACATTGACCCTGCTAAATAATCAATCGTGTCACACAAACATTTATCCCATTACCAATCATTTATGGTCTTTGCTGCAGTCTTTTGCTGCATTTGTGCAGGTCTAGTGAAGGGTTGTTCCGTCCACAAAAAAATACAACCTGACTAAAGCAGCAAGTGTCTGCAGCAAAGGATTGACAAGTGTGTTCTGACAAAGAGCAGTATGTGAGAGTCCCGGTCCTCATCCTGCTGATCTGCTTCCCTTCTCTTTCTCTCTTTCTCTCTTTCTCTCTTCAGTATCTCTGCTTCTCTTATTTTCTTCAGTGTCTCTGCTTCTCTTCTCTTTTTCTCTTCGGTGTCTCTGTTTCTCTTCTCTTTTTCTCTTCAGTGTCTCTGTTTCTCTTTTCTTTTTCTCTTCAGTGTCTCTGTCTCTCTTCTCTTTTTCTCTTCAGTGTCTCTGCTTCCCTTCTCTTTCTCTCTCTCCTCAGTGTCTCTGCTTCCCTTCTCTTTGTCTTTCTCTGCAACAAAATGTAACCTCTTACAGGCTTGTTTTATGTATCAGGTATTTTCTTTTAATAACCAGAAACATCAGCTACACAAACCACCAGCAGGTGGCCTTGGCCAGCAAAACTATTCACAACCTAAGAGGAGGAGGTGAATGTCAAAGTATTACAGGCAGGCAAAAAGCGACACCAGAATTCTTTATCTCTCACTACATCTTTCTCCCAATTAAACCTCAATGAGTTCAGTAAGAATATCCCATGTCTAAATGAAACATTTTAGTTAACAGTTTCAAATTCTGTGGATAGTTTTCAGAGGTTATGAAACAGTCTCAATTCATGATGCCTCAATGTTACATTATGAAACAAAATAAGAGCATCAGCTACAGATTTGTCTTAATGGGTATGTATCCCTCTTTATATAATCACCACTTTGCTTTTCAAGCAGCACATCATACAGTAACCTTTCAGCAGAAGAAACTACACTGGATGTCAAATGAAAGACAACAGGGTAGACAGTTTTGATACCCATTAATAAGACCCTTATTTGAAGCCGTTTGGCCCATTTCCTCAGGTCACTTGTACATTTGATGGAGCATTATCTAAAAGAAATGCACCTGGCTATCCCATGCCGATAGGACACACATGCATCCACAAAACCACACACGCATACACTGTAGATTTAGCCTCAGGGGGGCGAGCTGCAAACTCAGTAGCATCAGTGGAATATTAGAAAGCCTGAGAACATGCAGGCTATCAAAAGAGACAGCAGGTCAACTGTTTGCTACTTGTCTGTGTGCGACACAAGAAAAGGAAGCAAGGATGGGTGTGAAAATGGAGTGAAGGGATTGGGATGGTCAAGATGAAGGAAAGTGAAAAAAAAAAAAAAAAAAGAACGTGCATTTAGGTGGGAAAAAAACTAAGGTGACAAATATATAAAACAAAAAACACTTGCAATATGCAGAGGATGCAGATGATTATATTTATGCATTTAGGTTGCATTTTGGGGATAACAGTAAAAAAAGTGGTCCAGCTCATCGCTGTTAAAATCAAGGTGCAGAAAAAGAGCAGTCATTCTAAGTATGAAGCACAAAGTAGGACCCACACTGCGGAACAAAGACAGAGACGGTCTATCCAGAACACCAGCCAGGGACACTATGCTCCATATTTTACTTTATGAAATGATGCCTCCCCACTCTTCCCTTAATGAGTGATAACACAGATTGCTGATATTTCTTGCCGAAGCTAAGACTGTAACACAATGCTGAGCAGCACAAATGACTGCAACTTTCCCCAACTTGCAGAATTTTTTTTTTTTTTTTTTTTTGGACATAAGAGAGGACCACAATCTCCAGGGAACCAAAATTCACAAGGCAAACTGTACAACCTCATGACTTTTACGGTGCACACGGTAGCAGAAGTAGCCGAGGGTTGAGAATTACCCTCTTCCTCTCTTTCACACTCTAGTTCTCCTTCTGCAGCCCCTTTTCTCGCTTTTTTTTTCTCATCTCCCTCCCCCCCTCTCTCTCTCTTTTTCAACATAGTGGGTCAGTCGAGCTCCTGCACTGCAGCATAGTCAAGTGATGTTTAAGGCTTTCTCAGGATTTCAGGACGAAGGAAACTGTCCCAAGTAGCTCTCTTTCCTCTCTGTTTTTCTGTCTGCAGCTTCTCTCTGGCTTTATACTGTAACATATATTTCCGCTACAGATAGAATAAGCATTATTTTAGTGACAGTTAGGTAGGCTTTTTGTGGCTTTTTTTTAAATAAATGGCAGTGTTATAGGATGACTCAAGGTGGCATACAGTTGCTGCCGTATGCAACATAGTATCAATGGTAAATGTAGTGCATGTATATGGTATCAAAGGCTGCACTTTCTGTCCCTATAAGTACAGCCACAAACAGATGCACAGCACTTTAGTTAACCACAAAGAAAAGAAGACAAAAAGTTCTGCCATCAGCAGAGTTGCACAAAGTCAAGTACGCTTTCTTGACACACACACACACAGACACACAGACACACACACACACACAGAGAAAAGAATTTCCAAACAACACAAACACACATGCACAAAGAAAGTGGAATGTGACTTTCTGTATGCAGCACCTGCAGTTTACTGCAACTTCAGCACCATGGTCAGAGACAGATTGGCTTTTCAGCAAACTGGAGATAATTCCCTTATTCCCAAATGGAGAAAGCATATCAAACTACATGCACACACACATAATGCTAAATTTAAGTGCTTGCAACCCTCCATCAGCCTCTTTATAAAGTGCTGTCTCTCTCTTTTACTCTCTCTCTCTCTCTCTCTCTCTCTCTCTGCTTTGGACTTTCTTTTTGGTTAATTGGACAATTACAGCTTATTTCGGTGACAAAAGAGCAAAAGAAGAATCCCTACTTTCTCTAAGTGGCACATCCTTCACAATCCTCTCCTGACAACTCCATGTTCTCTCACCCTTCCCTAAGCCTCTTGTCTGTGCTCCCCCTCCCATCAATAGTGCTCTCAAACTGATCCCTTCCTCCCATATTTTTATTCCTCGCACTGTTCACTCAGTGCTGCCTTCCAAAATCCTGTCTGGGCTAACCAACATTCTCAAGTACTGAACTAACACACTTATGGGGGCAGAGAATCCATCCATCTGCCAAAGTACGTACTGTACATATGAATGCATGTGTGCACACATGAAAAAAAAAAAAAAACTCATAAGGGGACTGACAACTGACATCGCCCTGCTGCTTCCTCACAGTAAAGGCCCAAAAATAACCAGAGCAAAAAATGCTGGAGGAAATGAGAGGGAGAAAAAATAGCATCACACCACACATGAAACCTCATCCCTGGAGACCACCTTAACAGTATACCACTAATCCACACAGTCATATCCAGGTTTCTCCCTCCACTCAACACTCAACAAAACATCCACTTGTTTTTCCTTTTTTTTTTTTTTGCCAACAACAAATGGCGTGAGAGTGTACAGAAGCTTTTCCCTGAAAGGCTTATAATACCCCCCAGATCTCTTAAAGGAGCCAGTTCTAAACAACCGTGTCTTAACCTGTTGGTTTATACGAATGCTTTGCTTCGTTATATCCCGCATTATGTTTTAATTAAACTTTTAGATACACGCCTGAGGGGGAATATGCCAAGCATTCTTGCAATTTTACTTTCAAGTACAACCAGCCAAAACCAACTCAAGAACTAAAAAGAAATGGCATACAGCAACTTATTGTCAGTGTTTTATTTGAGTGTGTATCTCCTGATCCCTGTAGCTGTGTCATAGAACATAATTCAACCACCTTAAGCCTGGCTACAAAATACATATAAATAAAAGGAGCGCCTAAAGGTAAGCTAGGGTGCAGGTAAAGGCCAAGAATGCGAAGAATATTCAACACAGACATTTATGTTCCACAAAAGTTAGGGCTAACGAAATAATAAAACTGAGATGAATTCAAGGAAACTTGAAAAGCAAAATTCGGTTTTTATCTTCCTTGCTTTCAAAGTTGGTTTAGATTGTTAAAAAACAGAATTTAAGCAAACAAAGACATAAGCTTGAGGAAGGATTCAACAGCCAAAGCAACATTCAAGACTGGAAACACAGAATAGACGACTCAAAATCAGAGCAGAAAAAAACTGAAAGAGCAGATGACATAAAGAGAGAGAAAGACATTGCAGGGACAGAGACAGAGAAAAGCCAAGGACAGAAGAAAAAGGCACACACTGCATTTACCGTGCTGAAGTCTTGCCAACGTACAAACCCCGAGAGAGAGTTCTTGAAGAAAAAGGTTAACTCCACTGCGAAATTCAAATATCACTGCGATAATAGAAGACGATTTGGACCAGCAGCGCATGTTTACATTTCACACGTAAAGGAAACATTTATCCAACCTCCATTGGTCGCCCCTATCCAATACTCTACCAAAGTATGACATTACTTGGAGGTATTAGTGCAGGATAACAGGAGGTTTTATTGGGGTAAAAACCACTCAGCATGGTATAATGGGACAAAAGCCCAACACTCATTTATGAAATATTATGGAAGGTGGGTGCCAGGTTGGGGAGGATACAAGGTTACCAAGATATGGGACTATAGCAAAATCATCAATGATCCAAAAAGTTTATTCATGTATTAATTTGGGGGTGGGGGAGACGGGGAGGGTCGAGGTTAACAGAGCAATGCATTATGTTTTTAATCAAACTGAGTGCACACTGAAAATGCTGACCATATCGTCTAATCTCTTGGTCAGTGAAAGTATGGCTGTATGTGTGTGTCCATTTGTCTATGTGTGTGTGTATGTGTTTAAGCCAATAAGGTAAGACAAGGAGCAGACAAATTAGGTGGTGCAGCAGAATATGGGGTACAATGTTGTGAACGTTTCTGCAAGGTGTAAACAAAAAGCCTTGACGTAATGCCATCATGCTTAAAAAGGCTTTATATGAAGGTATCCTTCAATCATTTGTGTCACAAAACTGAACAATTAATACAAAACATGGTAAACGTCCATATTGATAAATAGACTGGATCATTGATGATCAATACTGGAGATGACACACAGACTTGGCTAAGAGACTTCCCATTTAACTGGGAAGTATGTGGTTTGCTACATGTCTTCCACTTAGTATAAGCTGACACATATGAGAAACTTTAACACCCAATTCTAAAACTGAGGATAACCTCTTCTAGAAAATCAAGATGAATCAAGTGAATTGCACATCATGCTCATTTTGAAACAAAACAAATGAAAAGCTCTTAATTAAAAATGTCCCTCCAGGACAGTGGGAAAAAAAATACTGTGTTGTTCTTTCCAAAGATAGTCCTAACTTGTTTTTTTTTTCAGCTTATTTGGTCCCAAAAATCATACGATTTCTAAAATTGTGACAGCAAAAAAGTTTAGCAGTTAAGAGCTGCTGGACTACTCGAGATCAATGCTACTACAGTAGGGATTCAATGCAAACATGTCAATGTGCAACAATCAGCAATCGGAAACGTAATATACCAATACGCAAAAGCATTATAAAGCCCCTCCAAAATGTTCTTTTTTGAAAATAAAGTTTTTATTTTATTATAGAGCTGCTTTATTCTGCCATGTTCAAGACAATAGGTTGAAATCAATCATGTGAAATAGGGGAGAAAACATGAAACAGGTGAAATTGCGCTGAAATGAATAAAAATATATTTTGCAACATTAAGGTGTAATATAGATATTTTGAAAACAATTCATTAAAATACAAGACTTGATGACCTCTTAAGATAAGCATTTTGTGCATTACTTTATACTGTAACTGCATCCAATCTAGTTAATACCTATAGAACCTGAACGCTTTATATCGCCCTCCAGTGGACTCAGTCCACAATGCTACTTCAGAGGGAGTCCGAAAAATTAGATGTGCAAATGAGCTTCTCCGTATCTCTTTTTCATTGCCTCCCTATTACCATTCGTTAGCCTGCATCAGCAATACCCATTCATATAATTCAAACTGCAGCATGCCTCACTGATTTGGTATATCCTGTGATATAATCCACTTCAAAACCAGCAGCGGTTACTTCACTTGTTCTGGCTCTGAGTTTAGACTCAATACAACTAGGACCAGTGTTGTAGTGGCAAATAAAGATTGTGCACTATGATATCCAGCAGGGGCAGGATCATAGGACAAACTACAAATAGACACAAAAATAGATTATTTCTCAGAAGAAAAAAATAAACCTTTCCCCTAAAACATAAATTACTTTTGCGCTAATCCAAAAATAATGAGCTGAACTAAGATTAAATGTTATTGCCCTCGACTACATTTCTGCCTCACTCTATTGGTTCAGTAGCTATTCCTCCTTTTTCCAGCAGCTTTGTCTCGTGATCGTTGGCCACTTCTCCAACATGCCGTTGAAACTAGACACCAAATACACAGCCTGTCAATAGCGCTCGACACAGGTTCCCGTGGCATCAACCCTTTCATCATTTGATTGAAGAGTTTGTTTTTATTAAGAAGGCTATACCAGACGCATAATCACTATACATTGATTTAACATTACCTTTACAAGTAAATTCTTCACTGAAATTACAGAATAAATATATGCACAATTTTCTTCAAATCTTTGTGAGAGAGAAAACATTAAAAGTGCTTCCTACAAAGCCATTAGTGGGTGACAATGGGGAATCCAGAAGCAATGGAAGGGGAGGGGAAGGGGGGTCAACAAAGTGCGTGGAAATATCCAGAAAACCTTGAGCGTTGTCTTATAATAATATTCACAAATGTTTTACCATCCGTACATCGGCGCGTCCTTTTTACCAGAAGCACCCTGATATAGAGAAAAGTCCTCATTAATAGTAATAACCATATTAATAAGATATAAAAATTAAATAGAACACTGAACTGTAAATGCGTTGCAGTATCTCTGTTCATAATGAGTGTGATAGGTATGAGTAAATCCCCTCACTTCCTGCAATGAAGTGAGTGCATGCAGCAAACTGCAGTTCATTTGAATATATAGTTTTTTTTCTCTCTCTTCCCTCCATCGCCTACAAACTTCATGTGCACGGCCTCCAGGTGTTTGTGCATCCTAGTCAGGGGTAAAAAGAACAGAAAGAAAACCCCCAAGTCAGGGAGACGTCCAGCTCCCGTGTGTCTTTCACACCATGGTAACTCCATTAAAAGGGGGTTTTAGTGAGAGATGTACTTTAGGATGTTTTGTATGTTTTTATTCCCCGGTGCCCCTCTTATTCCTCTTTTGCTCTCTCGGGCATATAGAGATATTTATATAATATAAAAATAACGGCTGTTGACATTGCTGGCTACTCTGAAAAAAAGGCACTTCATTGAAATATCTGAGAATGGCCTCTCCTCCAAAGTGATTTGGGGGGTGGGGGGGAGGGGGGAACTGTGTTGTTACCGTATAATAATATATCTTTTTTACCATGCTGCTTTTTCAAGTTATTGTTTTTTTGATATTGGTTTTTGGGAGATTTTGCTTTGAGGGTGGCAAAGTGAATGTGTTGATTTTGTGTTTTGCTTTTTTTTCCCCCCCCCATGGACTTCAGATGTTAAAACCGGTAAGATTTTTCCAAGACTTCGAGGTAATCCGGCTTGGTTTGAAGTTTGGCCCTTAACTCGAGGTAATCGCTTTGGGACGGGTCGGGGTAACAGCCTTTCCCCGCCGTAAAAAGCAATGTCTCCTTCAGCCGTGCATCCTGCTGCAAATCTGGATACTGCATGCCTGGTGGATGTGCATGCGCCACATGCATGTCCTTTAGTTTGGGTACCGTCCCATACAAACAGTCTACAAAGCCCACTGTCGGTGTGGGCCTCTGACTGTCAATGACGGTAGGGCAGAGCCCTCCGTTCTCGTGAAATCCTGCCATGTCAGCCGTTGAGTGGTTGACTGTGACAATGGTGTTGAGTTGAGAGTTGGAAACGGCCAAGGTCCACTCTCTATCTTTCTCTAGCAAGGTTCTGTAGTTACTGTTGCTACTGGTGCCATTGTCTTTCTTCTCTGAAAACTGTGCTCTGTCGTCCTCAGCTATTTCTCCCTCTCTAGGCTTATATATAGGGTTGTTACACATCTGAGTCACGGGGTGGGGGATGTAATCATAAACGTGACCGTGGGCATGTGTGTGACTCGTGTGATTGTGTGTGTGCATACTGGGTGTTGGTTTCTCTGGTGTGCCAGCATTGCCGGCACAACTCTGCCTTGGTGGGTCCTCAAAGATCCTGCACTGCATTTGGATACCCGTCAGATCTACCTCAGAACGTTTCCGGTAGGGTAGCTTCTTCCTGCGACGAAGAACAAAGGCAAAAAACCCGGCAGCCACAAACACCGCAGAAATGAAGAGGATGAGGAGGCTGAGGATGAGGACAGACAGTGGGACAGCCCCTCTCCCGCCTGCCTCCCCCATGTTAGAGCTCCCTGTGGTGGAGTCGTCCCCCCCAGGCAGAGCCGGTGAGGGTCCAGAAGAATACTTAAGCTCAGGACAGATGACCTCAACCTCCAGAAAGCGCAGGTCCTTCCCAAAAGCATACTCAGGTGTCTTGCAGAAGACATCTCCAACCACGATGACTGAGGAGAGTTTTTCTAACCACTGTTTGAGGGGGATGATGTCACAGGAGCAGTCCCACGGGTTCTGGTGGAGATCAATCTGGACAATGGAGGACAGGTGCTCAAGAACACCATGCACAGGCATGGAAAGGAAGTAATTGTTACGGAGGTTGAGGCGTGCAAGGTTGGTGCCAGCAAAGGCATCGGTGGGGAGGGAGCGCAGCAGGTTGTCATTGAGAAAAACCAGCTGCAGGTTTGGCATTAGGGAAAAGGAGTTGGGTTGTATCTCACGGATGACGTTATACTCAAAGTAAAGATAGCTCAACATCTGCAGCCCTCGAAACATCCCAGGGGTGAGTCTCTCGATGTCATTCCCATTAAGATATAAACTTTTCAAGTTTGGCAGGTTGATAAAGGCGCCCTCCTGGACATAGGATATCCTATTATTCCCTAAATGCAGTAAATCCAAACTTGAGAAGTTCCAGAAATCAGAACGGTAGATTTTCTGTATTAGGTTCCCACTGAGATACAATTTCTTGGCATTGAGAGGCCGAGGGAGGAGCTCAGAGATGTTGTGAAAGCCTTTCTCTTTACAGTTAACTGTAAGTCCTAGGTCATTGATGTGAAGGTTGCAAGTGCATCCAGCTGGACAAATTATCGGGATTGGAGGCCTTGTTTGGTAGCCAGCGATGGGAGGCTGGTTGATGCCTGGGTAGACGCTACGAGGGGTTGGTGAGTTCTTTGTAGGCCGAGGTCGTTTGGTAGGCTTGACGACTCTTTCCTTGTATTCCACAGAAGAGGCTGTGTTGTGAAAGGAGGAGAGCATAGAGGAAGGTTTAGTAGGCCATGTGTTCTCATTGCTAAAAGGGACCCGGGGAATTCCCAGCTTGGCCTCAATCTCTGCATCAGAAAGTAACGGGCAGAGCTCGCTGCGCTTGATTTCCCGTAAGTCTTTCCCATGTAAGTGGAACGGGTACTCGCATGTGATCTCCCCAACTAAAGCTGTATAAGGGATCCTCTCCAGCCATGTTTTCAACTGGACAATCTCACACACACAGTTCCAGGGGTTCTCTTCCAGCTGGATTTCCATTAAGCTCCTCCCAACATACTCCAGTGTGCCTTTATATGGCAATGTCTTTAGTCTGTTTCCTCTTAGGTCCAGATGAGTGAGTGACACAGACCGGAAAAGATAATTTGGGAGCACGGGGATGAGATTGTCATTTAGTATGAGCACTCTCAGTTTGTGGAGGTGCCTGAATGCACCACTTTCAATCCGTTTGATAACATTGTAGTCTGCCTGGAGATATTCTAAACTCTCCAAGCCCAGAAAAGTGTCATTCCGGAAAACTTCAAGTTTGTTTTCGTGTAGGAAGAGCCGTTTGAGTATTCCTAAGCCATTGAATGCCCCAGCATGGATATCCTGCAAGGCATTATTACCGAGGTTAATGGATATCGCGTTGTTTAGATGGAGGAAGCTGTTAAAGTAAAGCTTCCTCATCGAATTTCTCTGCAGGTTGAGCTTGAAGGGCCGACTCCAAATCTGGGAGATCTGGCTGACGTTTGTAAATCCTTTACTGTCACAGTGGACGTGAAAAATGCCCTCTTTGACCTCGCAGTAGCAGGGCTCGAAGCAGGGCTCGTCTATCTCCTCGGAGTCTTCGAGTAGTGGGATCGGCGTGGTCCATCCTAAGGCTATGGTGCTCAGCAAGGTAACCCACAGCATCCTTGCTGACACC